>NW_014333664.1:1766227-1810002 GCF_000341935.2 Cephus cinctus | reverse complement strand
AGAGAGAGAGAGAGAGAGAGAAAGAGAGAGAGAGAGAGAGAGAGAGAAATATCGTAAGAATGCTACATGCATTGTTAAAGAATGAAAAATTAGCAAAACGTCATTGTACTTTGATACGTCACGAAATGTATTAATATTATATCTTTTATCGGTTTTAAACTTAAAATAAAAGAGCAAGCCAAGCAATAACATGGTACTAAGTTCTGAAGGTAACTGAGAGTCACTAATATCTTATTTCCAAGATGACTTTCTATATGTTGCCGATGGCTGATAGCACAAACAGCTACCGCCATAATCGTTGAACGGCATAAATAGTGTTCTAGGCATTTTCTCAAGATCCGTACAGCGCAAATCTGATATACCGATGCTTCGTCGACAATGTTGTCACCTGTGAGTTCAAGCAAGTTCTTACTTCGTTAATCTGAAAAAGCTGTTCTCAGTCGATCACTTGATGAATTCTGCACCATCTCTCGGAGCTTTTGTAAAGTTGTCATTATGGTCGGTACTCGATCTACGGATGACCAGGCACCCATTCTCACGTGACGCCAAATCTAGCCAGATTTTAGTATATTCGTTTTTCGTAAGTTATGCCGTATGATACAAAAGAATATGTCCACAATATCTCAAGAGAATAAAAAAAACAAGAGCTGACATGTGTCGTTGTTGCGCCTACAGTTATGCAACCCAATCATCATCTTTAATGTCGGTATTGAATCATCAGATAGACTATCTACAGGTGCACATCTACAACACAAAATGTCTTCGGAGAATTGAGAAGAACCAGGCAGGTCCATTTCAATTAAAAGGACAATTTCAAAGGGCAAGGTAATTTTTTAGAGGATCCAGTCGCATTTGTCTCGGGGTAACGCGAGCGTCATGATCAAGTTTATGAGTAAATTGCGCCATTGGACAGGTAGAATGCTCGTGAAATAACAGGCGCCGGGAGTGTTAAGTAAAATATACTGGCTGTTTGGAGCGAACGCCATTTGTTATCGGCTGCGCCCATGCCGATTAATTTTCGGATGCGCGATAGGGGTTGTTCCTCTTCTTGTTTCTCGATGATACGCATTAACGTCGTGTTACAGGTGGCTCCCTATGCGACGAGCGCAGTTTTTACATGATGAAGGATGATGGCTTATGGTATATATGCTTAAACAAAAAAAAAAGACGAAAGAAAGAAGAAAACATAGATAAAGCAAATGAAAAATGATAGATACCAGCCCATTATGTATCCAGAAAAAAAATCCATGAATTGATACTGACTTATCAGGAATTAGGATCGTACCTACTGAATCTTCGAGGAATGGGACCCTCTGCTGTTATATGGTATGCCGTGTATATATATGTATATCTGTACAGGACTATAATATTTGATCAGGTCTCTTTGCACAGTGTAATTATATGCCTGTTAACGAATGAATTATTAACATGCCGAGGAGACAATCCGTGATTTATACCGACTCTTATTTGAGAGGGTAGACTTCGCGTTGCGCCCTGATAAGTGTCCCCGATAATATGCTAATAATGATTTGTGGTGACGGGGACTTCCGCGTTAATCTACCTAAACGCCGCGGAGTCGATCCACTTGGTGAATTCCGAATTGTGGCTGATCGAAAAAGACGTAGGATAAATCATCATTATTTCCATTCTTTTTCGTCCTTTTTCGCTCCTCGTCGCGTCAATCTGCTTTTCATTTGTTTAAATGTCATAAAAAAGATTCCTAACTTACCGACAATATACGTGGAAAACTTCTCTTTTAATTTTAATGTTACATGACTTTTTCAGATCTTGCGAGAGACTCAAAATTTCCACTCCATTGGTATCTATGAGATGTACATAAGTCCTTAAAATGTGTACATTTATTAAGTGTCACGAAACTGACGTTAACGATTACCACGATTCCAGGTAAACGTCGAGGTCACGCATCCTCGAAGTTTGATAAGGGCCAATGAGAAATGGAACTGCGTCCATTCATCTCACACACATCGGACTAACGGAAACGAGCACGAAGTTCATAGGATGAATTCCTCGCAATTTTATCCCGTTCGAAGTTGCATACCACGCCAAGTACATAAGGCGTTCAAAACGAAAAAGGGACTGAAGCAGAATTAAAAATAAAGCCAAAAAATGGAGTAAAAATACTCAAGTAACATACCGACTATATTTTCTTGAGTTTCTGAAAACAAGTACTTGTCATTCCACCAATGAATTTATCAATAAGAACTTTGACAAGTCGGTAAAGTAGATTCAATAATTAAGCAAGAGGTGGCTTGCTTATTTAATAGAGCCTTAAACGCTAATTAACCTATTAAAAGAAAGAATACCTTGCTGTTGTACCAACAAGTATATTACTTCTTTTATTACAGGCTTGATAGCACAGCAGTACGTACGTGCCTAAGTATACGTAGCAACGTGGCGTATGAGGGAATAGAAAATAAGGAACAGGATGACCAAACGAATTCGTTTCGTGGGTCCAGGCTGGTAACGTTCGAATGAACCCAGGTAGAGGGTGATAGATGCATCCTCAGCGGCGTACCCAATCCTACGCGGCATGCTGCTGACACGAGCGTTTATGTCTACATAAATTCTCATTTGAACCTCGATAATAAAGTAAGCATGGGGGGACAGACACGTTGCCGGTTCGGCGGGCACAAGCTGATACATAGATCACGGAGGAGGACCCAAAGGGAGAGCACCAGGAGGACGCGATGCTGTGGAGGAAGACGAAGACGAAGAGAAAGACGGGGTGAGACTCAGTATAGTAAAGGACTGTGAAGCATGCAGGTGATGGCGGAGGTGGTGAAGGAGTAGGAGCAGGAGGAGAAGGAGGACGTGGAGGAGGATGAGATTGAAGACTGGAGGATGGTCAGGTATGCGTTTCTATCCATGCACGATACCCTCGAGCGTCACCAGGCTACGGTGCATGCTTAATTATATGCATTCTCAGAATCTGCGCAGATCTTTCCTCTCCTAATGCCCGTGTCTTCTTCTGGTCTCGTGTTTGCACTCGGCGCCCTTATTTACTGTCCCGTCATAGAAACTCGAAGCTAGCCTAACCCAACCGGGAGTGCCAGCATATGCAGCCAGGTATGATTATTAATTTTATTGGTAAATCGATATATCCTGCCATTGAGTTTATTGAACATTCGTATTCCAGGGTGTCATAGCTTGGATTTATGGAAGAGTCTTTATATAACGACCTGACGTTATTTTCGGTAAATAAAACCAGGCGCTGCTTTCCCTGGGGATGAGAGGATCCTCCGGAGCAAGGTCCACGTCGAGTCTCACAAGTTAGGAAACGACTGGACCGCTTGATGGAGTAGTCTCACGGCTAACGTCACTAATGTCCAACGAGGGTGAGTAGACACCCTGACGCGGCGGATGTCAGCACACAGACGATACGTGCGATTCATCACTCGATGATAGGCGCCATGGAGCCCAACTGGATGCTGCGGGAGCGACTCCCCAGACGAAGACAAATCAGCCGAGGAGAGGATGAACGAAAATCAGCTGCGATACCAAGGAGAAGTGCTTTCGCGCGTCAGGATCAATTTAAAGAGGGTGCTTCCAGGTCTCTCGCGGGATGCTGGACGAGCACGTGAGCGATGACCGTCGCTTGGAAGAGCTTCGTGAAAATGAGATAAAGAAGGTAAAAGAAAGAGAGCGGAATAAAAGGAATCTTAAGAGAGGGAATACTTCCTGATAAATTATATGGCTTAACTCGCACCAGGTTATGTGGATGTCTCCTAAGAGGACCGGTACGGCGAGTGGGTGTCGAGCACAGTGCCTGTGACAGTGCCTATCGGAATGGCAAGGGATAGGTTATATTGGAGGTCCTCAAATGGTATCGAACAAGACCTCGCGTAGTAGAGGCTGATGAGATTGGCGAGGGTGACGCTGGTGGCAGCGATCAGGTCCAGAGCCAAAGAGTCAGGTAGATCAAGAGGACAGGTCTCGAGGTAGCAACGATGATAAGACAGAAGAGTCCAGAGCTAAGTATGGCGAACACTACCCTGAGATTATATAGGTTGGTTGGCTCGTGTGGAGCAATAAGATACTGCAGGACGTGGCCGTCGCTGATGAGCCAACCCACACCGTGGACAGCGACAAACAGGACAGCGCCGGGACAGGACAGGACGCCGGTCGTATCGGGACTGTAAATCCGGGGTTTTATTCGCCCGGTATCGAGGTTTATAGTGTCCTCAGGTGGGCCTGGTGTGGGTCCACGTGCGTGTGCGAGAGTTATATCCAGCCGTCGACCGCCAAGACGTTTGCATATCTTCAAGAGAGTCAGACGCGTTGCAGCCAATTCTGGGTCCGTCATCCTGTAATGTCCTCAGAATACACGGTTTATCGCGACGCTCGTTTCGAGCGCGGTATTAACCGGCCGTCAGTGGAATTAAATTTATGCCTCTGGCGCTTTATCGAGGCCTTAATGCTCCTCTTAATT
This sequence comes from Cephus cinctus, assembly GCF_000341935.2. Classification (NCBI taxonomy): domain Eukaryota; kingdom Metazoa; phylum Arthropoda; class Insecta; order Hymenoptera; family Cephidae; genus Cephus; species Cephus cinctus. The sequence goes on along the minus strand of NW_014333664.1, from coordinate 1,805,552 downwards.
AGATACTTTGGGACATTGATAACGAGCAGCGTAAAAGGTATCGCAAATTCTCTAAACACTATGCCGATACGATGCTGACACCAGGGCAATTTTATAACTAATATCTACACCGTGTACTTTACCTGCTAAAATCATTGTCATTTTTCAGAGTACTCGACCACGAGTAGTCATCGCCTCAAGCAACTGTATGAACTCCCGGACGATAAAGTCACTGCGGAGTTCCTGGACGATGTCTGGACATTAGGTAGCAGTCAAATGACGATAATTTTCTCGTTACGTGACAGCGAGTGGCTGTGGTGGTTAGTTTTCATTACGCTTCTTGCGACTGAGACCGATAATAAGAAGTAACGAAGGTCATTAAAATTATTTCAGATGGACGTATGACTTGGGTATCCATCTTCGAGAGCGTGCCTCTCCTAATCGCCATGAAACTGGATACTTCTTTTAAAGATCCTCAGCGAATGCCGGAAGCGATTAAACAGCTGTAAATTTAGCATCTGTATGTCTTAGTAACTTCAAGTTATTTCGAACAGACTAGTCACACTTATAAGCTTCTTCTTACTACCTCTTTGCAGAAGCACGTGCAAGACAAGCGGACAAGAGGAAAGTCAAAAATAAATGCTCACAATTTAATAATTCGTATCGATGAAAACAAAAAATAATAATAATTGATACTGTATCCTGAACTCACTGAGCTTCAACCCCACGAAGAGGCTGAGGATCCCCTCAGTTGGCGGGCATTAAATTTCTAGAAATAAATTCAATTGCGAGAATAATTATCGTCGCTTATCCGCGATAAAATAGGATATCCTGCAGCAGGACTCGTGACAGGTACCAATTACCTTCATAAATGAGAAGCATTCAATTCAATTTTCATAAATAAGAGCTATTCAAATGAGAAAGCTTGGGTAGATAAAGAGCGAGAGATGTATAAGATGCTCGAGAAGAAGGAGCAGGACGTCCTCAAGGTGGGGTAGAGCCTCCCTGAAGACGACCCCAAGAAGAAGAAGAAGAAGAAGAGGAGTAAGACCAAGGACGAAATTTTAATAGATAAAAATATATATGCCACAGTAATAATGCTACTAACTCAAGCACAATCATCAATACTATTACTAGTATAACAGTAGTAGTAGTAGTAGTAGTAGTAGTAAAAGAAGAAGACAACCAAGCAACGAACCAGGGATCCAGGCAGCAATCAGGGTGGCAAAGGGGGCAAGCAGCAACTTTTGGTGCTGGGGAAGTGATCTAAGCGATGCGACAGCAGGGAGTAAGCTGGATATATTGCCGCCTGAGAGCGCGCTGTTTTCAACCAATTATTTCTACTTGTGGTTGCATGACGGGATAGCGGAGGATGGTCGGGGGCGGCCTGTACGAGAAAGAGGCGAGTTAATGCCATAAATACATCAGCGTTATGGATGCCAGCAATTATATGAGCCCCGACGAGGTGGAGCGCCTTGGTATATGATATGATCCTTCGCCGGGCTCATCTTAGCAACTGGTCCGGTTCTCACGTTCCTCGGCCAATCTAATTATTTCCATCTGTCCCCGTTCGATCTATTGGAATTACGAGAAGTCGTTACTAAGACCGAATACTTCCACTGGTATAGCAACGGATCATACGGACTGCGTCGAGCAGGTTCATCCTCCAGCCTTGCAATTTCTCAGCCCTTAGATCTATACCTAAGAGAAGGTAAACTGTGTAGATGCAGAAATGACTGCATTGAATAATCATTATGTGTTATTTATATATTTTTCTTTTTTTTTTTTTAAGTACCTTGTACAATGCTAGACGTCACTGGGTGTACTGTATTGGACATATTCAAGATATCCTCTTTGGATATGGTGGTTAACCTTGGATTACTCATATACAGGTATTAAGAGTCTGAGACGATGGCTTCAAATTACCCAATGACTGAAACCCACGCAATCTGGAGAAGATTGTTGACTTCGTCATTATTGGGAACCAAAGTGTCAACGACTTGTACTGATATCGATTGGCATTCTGGAGTATCGAGAGTTGTCCATGTTTAAAAGTGCCTAAAGTAATTTTGATATTCGTGTTGGTAGCAAAAGAATAGGTACCAGTATTGATTCTTATAGAAGACAGCACTTAAGACTGATCGGACCACGAATTCATACTTAATGTATCTTTCAGATCGTGACGTATAGGCTGTGTGCAATTCTCGTGCACATCGGCCATATTTCCGATCAGTCCTGAAGCCCTCCAAGGAGTTGATTGGACCTAGCTGTAGGGGGTTCCCCGGCTTGGTGCTCTTCGTTTAATTCTCAGGAGCCCAATTAAATCAAGACAGCCTCTTTCATTATCGGCATTATCTACTGAGGATTTTTTACAGTCGGTTTCATCCAAGTAGTAATTACATATTAGATCCGCTACTCACGTGGAAATCGTGGATATGATGTTTGTATAACGTTTTATATTTACTATTGCATTACACTTGTGATAATAATTTTTCATTGTTAAGCTTCAACAATTTTATTCTGCATAAGGCAAAGTATCGAGCGTCCAATGACTGATCAGCAGGATACCAGGATACGTCCTGATAGTTAAGCACCTAAGAACTGTTCATTGAGCAGGGCGACAGGGCCATTAGGTCCATCACTGGGATACTAAATGACGTCGGTGGAGAACGCTTAGTCCGGCTAAGGACGACATAAAGTTGCGTGTACGAAAATGAATGTTTGCTGGAATTTATTATTGCCGGGCCGAGTCGTAATTCAAAGGAGGCTGGCGTTATCTTCATCAGGCTGCACCGGCTCAGACTGAACGCCGCGTGAGCCCTGCGCCCCGACATTCATATTAGCTATATTCATATATCTAACCGTGTATATCTACCCTCAATCCTTGTCCGACACCACGTCCATCCTCTATTCCCGTATGCTGGTGGATCCCGCAGGCTCTCGGATCTCAGGCTCCATTTTATATGTAGTACCTACCACCAGCCTACGCTTCTACCACCCGCCGAAATTCACCGCGTGCGAACTTCACCACGGATCCAGTTTACCTGCTGGATGTTAGCTCAGGTTCGTTTAAGTCCGTGATGATATACTGGCACGATTTCTCGTCCCCTTGAGCAGCCCTTGCATCGATATAAGCAGCGACTTCATTGCTAATCTGATTTACCCGTTAAAATTCCTGTAAAATTTTCAGTTACGCTCCCCGAGTTACCCGTTGCCGAACTCAATGCTGCTGGTATAGGGGTTGGATTTTGTGCAGTTACTCAAGCCTTCACAGAGATGGCGCTACTGGTTACTAACCTGAGAATCAGCTGTCATCCTTCGGCAACTGTATCACAGGTAATAATTCCCTCTGAGCTCTATGCAGTGACAAGTTTAAAAAAAAATAATAGATCTCTTATCGTCAACAGAATGACAGTGTTAAAGTTAACCAAGGACCAAAAGATTCGTCTCACATCTCTCTTTCACCTTTCTGGACCATGGCACCAAAGTACACCACACAAGAGACACAAGATAAATACCAGAAGGGATAAGATGGCGATGAAGAAGGTGAAAAAGCAGGAGAAGGTGAACCGTACGAGCAAGGTAGCCCGATCGTAGAAGGTAACAAACAATGGCGATAGGGAGGATGGTCCAGAGAGAAGATCGAAGTGAAGAAGGTAGCCAGAGGAACGAAGGCAGAAGGAGTCGAGCAGCCACGGCGGGACAGCAGGTGCTTTGTCACCGCGCGAATAAATCCGGCTAGTCGGCTGCTCATTCCCTCCTGGTCTTCTTCCCTTGGTGTGTACGTCTACACCCGTGCTTTTGTACCGATGACGTCATTGAAATATGGTTGGCTTTTTCATCCGGAGGACGGAACGGTAGGAAGGCCAGAGTGGTGGGTAGTAAGGTAGGTAGGCAAAGATAGGTTAGGTTAGTACGCGCGTACTTATACATACATATGAAAAGGTATACATACCGACTACCAAGTGGGGACTGAGAAAGAGTCCTAGTAGAAGTAGCGATAGTGGTGGTGACAGTGGTGGTAGGGAGGTACGAGAACCAGGACGGAGGCAGACAAGAGAACGTTTTTGTTTCCTAGTGACATTTATTTGGGCAGAGGACGTGGGTTTGCTTTGCATAAGTCAGGTGTAGCCCTGCGCGAGTGGAGACACCATGATATAAATCGTGAAGCGGGCGCGAGGAGACTGCCCACCGGCTACCTCTCTCCGGACTCTCCCTCCATCTCTCTCATACACTTCCAGGCACTCTTAACTCTTACTCTTACTCGGCTCCCTTCCAGCTGGACTCACTCGGCATCGCGGTCCTGCAACTCTGGGCGCACTATGGTGCACCCTGTTCTGCATATAATGCACCGGCCGAACGGCCACGCCGCTGCCGTTCTCCATTCTACGTTCTCCAATATTCGTTCTCCGTTCTCCAGCCACGTTCTCCATAGTCTCCCGCGTACGTACACGCCTGTCTGATTTCATGACTCTGCCTGGTCTACTGTGTATATATATATTTGTATGTATAGTTGGCTGACTGGATAGTCGCTTCTGCTTACCTGAGCTGCTCTCACTGATGACCCATGCAATGATCATTACCGAGCTGCGAACCCGTCCCAGTAGCCCCGACTGCCAAGCTAACCTAACCGGTAACTGGTAACCGGTCGACAGTGTGACCTCGGGAAAATCGTCGCCGAACCTGTGAGAATGAGCAGCGATGGTAGGGAGGTTCGTCGACCTGGAAACGGTACCGATCGAAGGACGTGGACAAGTGAAGAATCAGGCACCTTGGGCTCTGTCGTTAAAGACGTGAAAAGGATCAAGTCTCGCCGATCAGGATTACGTCCGGTACCTGGTGCAAAAGCTGGTTAAATACCATGAGGTAAAGGCTGTTCGCCAGGTGTATCCATTAGCATAACCTAATGACGTGGTGAGCGCGACAAAACACGCCATCAGGAGTCCTTGTCGATCAGGCTCGCCTGTTCAATTTTGTTCAAAATTAAATAGACCTTTAAATATACCAGGTGACAAGCGGTAATGGACATAGACGAGATAGTCGAGAGAGACAGAGAGAGACGTAAAAGATGATCATCCGACGACCTTCGCCAGCATAGCATTTCAAACACGGACGTCGTAACGCTCTTATGCTTCTCCAACCGTTCAAGGCCGTTTTGCAGACTTCTTTATCTTCGTTCGACTGGGTCCATTGCTGTCAGGAAAATTAATATTTTCACGCAGCTCTTTGGTCCACATTTATGCAGATGATAATCGGAAGTTTATGCACTACTCCTATAATGGCCTATTACCCATACACATTATAATGACTGTACGGCCGATGTTAATGGGATAGTGGCTTTTTTGCTGGGACTAGTATCCGCTGCTACCGCTCTTGCTCTACCTATAAGCCGTGCTCTCACGTGTACCGGGAGCTACTACCGACCTTATAAGGGTTGTCTCTGTGCTTACTCGGATAGGATAATAGGATACTACCTCTTGCTTTTGTAGCCTGGACAACGGGCGGTGCCCGTCCTGATCGTGACCGTCCTGTCACGACGGCAATGCACACCTATGCTAAGTCACCGACGCTTTGGGGTGCTTTTGCACCTCGACGTCGTCTTCCGGAGAACCGGTCGAATTACTTTATTTGATACAGTCGCAAGCGAAGACCATTCGGTTTTGTATGGATACAATTTTTTTAAAATTATTCTACCATATTGGCTCTTGGTCTAAAGAGATATAGAGTTTATTGCGGATCGGTAGAGGTAATTCTTTCTTTGGGTTCTAACAGCTACCTAAAGCCATACCTAAAGCCATACTTTACCGAATATATGTATAGGCGCTCGAGCATCGAAGTTCACGTGGATCGGACGCACTAGGGGCCCCAGATCGTATCGGACGAGCGAGTTTACGTAGAAATCCGCGTTCTACCGGACCTCACTGATCCAACCTTACCTCCGTGCAACCGATCGCCACGGTCCCCGACTCCTGGTATCGCACTGCGAATCGTTTCTGGATCCTCCTCGCATACATTATTTAGCCCGGTGATTTGCGGGCTTTCATCATTGGCCATTAGCATGCAGGAGGAGAATGTAATTTTTTTTCGGGTTCAAACCTAAACAATGCAGACTCTGTTGGGTTAATGATGGATGATTAATTAATTTAAAAAAAAAAAGGAATAACATCATTATCAATTATAATTTTGATCCGCCGTAATAACTTGATTCAGCAATAATAGCTGGGTATCATAAAGTATGAAATAAGGTGTACTAAAGTAAAAAATTTTTGAACAGAGCCGTAAACTCTTCAAGACGATGGCGATGTAGATAAAGTCGAGAAGGTTGAGGAGGTTGAGACGGTTGAGACGGTTGAGACGGTGTAGAGGGCCAGGTCGGTTGCACGTCGCTTACCCGAAACTCGTGACGTTTATGGGCCCATACGGCGGTCGGTTGAACCGAGCTGATCGGTTCATAAAGCATCCGGCCACGATTCTCTGTAGCCACAAATCAAGTGAACTGGATCGGTGGGTCTGTGTTTCAGTGGTTTGCGGTGTCTATATGCGCTTACGGGATGCACCTAGTGCACAGGACCATGGAGGCAGCCACGAGGAGACCAATACGCGCGCTATACACATCCAGGCCGCTCTTAGCAGGAGGACGGACCGGCGTGATACACGCAACGATGCCCCTAAATCACTCGGACCCGCGAAGGAAGTCTGCCCAAGAGCGTAGGATCGTGAAGAGAAATAAAGAAACAAGAGAGAGAGAGAGAGAGAGAGAAAATACGAGATCCATTTACAAAGAAACAATCAGGACTATCTCAAAGATTTCTTTCGATTCACCCACAAAGTATATTGGAATACGAACTATGGGTGTTAGAGTATTTTAATTTATTTTTTTTAACTATCCTTTGAATGCGTAATAGCATCCTTTCTTGCAGGGCATGACACGATATGGAAATTCCCAGCAGTGCCCGGACGCATTTCCGCCATAAATGGGACGTCTTTTGCAGGGGAAGATTTTCGCAATCCTTATCCCATCCACGAATGCCTTGGCGTTTCTCTGTGTTCTTTATCACCGGAACGGAATGCTTGATAACGTTTGATTTGTTTCAATCATAAATACAAGGGGACACGTAATATACCCGGTATACACAGTCATACCTGTAGATACGTGAAGGCATGTAGTGTCTATACTGGACACCGTGGCGCTGCAATAAGGCACTGGAGTCATAATGGGTTCTGAGCACCTAAGAAAATAAAATAAAAAAATATTAGACCGTCAAGGGATGAAGATTCCTACATTACCGACAGAGTAAGCTATTGGCAATTAATGGTAATCAAAAGAAGTATAAAAATACCCAGCGATACTGTTTAGGATTGTCTGCGCGACGGTGTTGTTAGGTTAGGTTTAAGTTCCTCTGCTTAATTCGGCTGGATAACCCTACTCGGCGGCAACGCGCGCCAGGATATATTTGCATTCCGCTCAAGTGCACGCCGACAAGACAGGAGGCATCGAATGTTTAATTCAAGATACGAGAGCCCGAAGCGTAGGGTAGCAATTGATGGGACAGGGAGGCGCGTTTGTTGAGCTAATTACTGTAAGGCGAGGCGCTTACGCGCGCCGCTACATACAAACGGCATTACGGCGAGGACCATCAATCCCAGGCGGGCCAGAGGGCCAGCGAATGGGGCCTCCGCGTGGTCCTCTTGGATACTCAGAAATTAATTGGAATGGCACTCTTTCGGGACGCGCTGCCAGAGACCGTGGAGCAAGGAAAGAGGTTCTGTTGCGTGAAACCTTGGGGAGGAAGGCAAAAACGAAGATCTAGAGGGTAGAAAGAAGCAGTGGAGAAAAAAAAGGGTGACTTTTGAGGTTATTTAGAAGATTGGATGGGTCTGGTTGAGGAAGACGAAGAGGTCGAGGATAAGAGGTAAGACGTCTTCTCCACGGGTGACGATGCATGGGTTATTATGTGTACACGGAGGTGCTGCCATCTTTGCGTTTGGATGATCCTTACGCTCACTGGATGGCGTCTTGCATAACGGCCCCTTGGGTCTCTTCGATAAATAATCGAGTCTGATAATTAAGACGGCTCGTAGCCGAAGCGCTTATGCGCTTGGGGGTGTGCAGTACCCTGCTGATTCTTCACGGCATGACACCAGCCAGGACTTGGAGGAGTCGTACACGCGAGCCTCCGTTAACTCTACCCAGGGAAATATATCGTCCTGGTGGATGAGTACGGAATCCTAACGATCCCAGGTAACGATAAAGTAATCGTCCTGGCCACGAAGGGACGTCTTAACTTGGCGCAAACGTTAACAGGGCATCCCTTGACTTTCAGATTCTCCACGAAGACGCCTGTGGAATATATATTCAGTGAAGATCCTGACTTTGCAGGAACAAACTACCCACCCTTGCTGGGTTACCTACCCCCAGTGTCTTGTATTTACACCACCGCAACGTCGTCTTCTGGGACAAATTTCCCAGGTGTAATTGGGGAAATGAAATCCGTAGAATTTCGCAGCCTCGACCCTCCCCCACGGCCAAGAAGACCACGGGCTGTACGGCCTGTAGGGTGGTTCCTTCGGTAAGCCTGTCACAGGAAGACGAGGATGAGAAGCGTCCCGACGCCTTAGCAGGGAAGGAGTGTCGCTCTGCGAGGGGTTGAACAGAGTCCCCGACATGGAGCAGAGAGACGGAACGAGAGAGGAGAGTAGTCAAGATGAGAAAGGAAGGGCATAGGGTGTAAGCGGCGTCGGGTACATCGGGATGAAACGAGGCGTCGGGGTGCCGACGTCGTGCCAACCCTGGAGCCTGTGCTCGTTATATCTTCATTAACTGGCACCGTTCCGCCAGGACTTCTTAGCGCCTCGTCCTGGCTACGATCTACATCGGGGATACGGACTCCTTTCTTCTTCAACTACTTTCTTATAAGATGTCCTCTTCTTTATTTCATTCATACCCCTCCTTATCAAGAACGTCACGCAGCTGCCTTACACGTTTATTATTACAACAACAAGGGCCCAGCATATCCCACTGTACGGCACTGATTCGATTTCAAATAATCAGATAAAAAATAATTTTTTTTTACTATATTTAATCAATCTTTTATCTTTCTACTACTTTACTCAATTCGCATTGGCCTTCCTTTTTATCACAGTGCGTCACTGTAAGAAGTTCCAATCAGCCGGAATCATGGCGACATTGGTAAGGCGTCATTATGGGGCAGCACAGCAGTATCGCGGGAACGTCGTTCCAATGTGGACGCGGTCGTAAATATTCAAGCACCAAATAATACCGGACCCAACGCGCGGGGTCTAACCAGACGAGGAACAACCGAGCGACTGCTCCTCGCGCTGTAATGAAGGACATCCTCGTTAATTAGCCAATAAATTATCCTTCACACTCAAACAGCCAGTCTGGAGAAATCTCCTTTTTCTTAGAGTCATCGTTTTAGAAGGTCGAACGACATATTTTACGACACCTATCCTACACACTCTGAAGACATTGATGCATTTCTTAATATAGCACGACAGTCGCCATTGATCTTTTAACAGTCTCTCATATCTTTGATCCTGTGGTTTTGTATCCTGGTACTCCCACCATGTACATATTCCAGTGGAAGATGAAAAAAAAAGGGTCCAGGATCTTCCACTGTCATGGGATACGTATCGTGCCACTTGAACGTGCATCATATTAACTACTTCCTGCCAGGTACAGTCACCACGAAAACTAATTCGACCTGGGGATCGTCCGCAGATTCACTGCCAAATAGCTATTCGTTGAAGTTGGCACCAGGTTCATCCTCGGGATCGGTTTCGAAGTATCGAGATAGATGAGCACCGGCTTGAACAGGCGTTGGAAACTTCTCCGGATGAGCTTCCAGGAGATGAGCCCTGAGTTCCTTGGCGAAATTCGTCTGGTACGAATCGTCCTGACAGACGTCACACTCGTAGATCGTTTGGCCAGGATGAAGATTCGTCGAGATCACGTGCTTCCTGAGGTTCTCCTGTAAACAAGGAAAAGGACGTCAATGCTTCAAGGTACATTCTCACCGATAGTTCTTGAGCAGAGCTCGCGCCAGCAATCCTGACGTTCATCGGCTAGGACCAGTGCGGTTAAGTGCACGCGCTTTACTCCTCCGGAGCTAAGTAGCCGCCGGGTCGTAAACATCTTCCTACCAAGAGTTTATACGAGCCGTTGATGGCACCGACAACATCAAATTTAATTTCCCATAAGTAAATCTTTACGCGGGCAGTATCTCGTGGCGTATGGCTAAAGGTGTATCCACACGTGCACCACCGATTAGATCGATAACTTCCTCCGAAAAAAATAATATAACAGAAAAAAGTAAGATACACACCTTCCTTCTCTTCTAAGATCTTTTATTATTCTCACGTAAATTTTTCATCCCCCATTCGCAACACCTTCGCGTCGATTTACAGTTATCATACCAAGAGCAGAAGCACAGTTCTCGAAGACCCCCTGGGTGGTCCATCCCCCCGCCGAAAATCAATTTCCAGACAGTTTGCTCGCTGGCACACGCCCGGTAACACGAGCATACTTCATTTTGCATAATGACACCGGATGTATTGTGCAGGAGGGTTGTTCAAGGTATATACCTCAGGGAACCCCCAAAGATGAGTGTCAGACTATATTCACGTGGACGTGCGTACAGCTTACACAGTCACGCACAGCGGTAGAGGTTGGTAGTACGTCCGACCTAACCTAACCTAACGAACCTCTACGAATGCGATCACGCGGTCCCGCTCGTGCACGTACAAGCCAGAAGTCCGTTGCGAGTGACAGTGAGAGTAGTGCGCACAGAGTCCGCGTAGGTGGTGTTGGTGGTAAAGTAGGAAGGTAAGGAAGATCCCGAGGGAAGAAGGAGGTGGGACGAAGGAGCGAGAAAGAAGCGTGTAACCAGCCGAGCTAAATCATAACGCGGAAGGTGGCGCGTGTAATCTCGTTGACGCAGCGCGCCTTTCCGCCACCCCGTAGAAGAGAAGATCGCCCGTTAAACGGGCCGTGCCTCGCACGTTCCTTCGTTATTAAAATACCGAGCAAACAGCCGTCGAAGAGGGTGCCAGATAGATATCGGTAACATCTGGTACAGCTTCGAGTTCTAGTTTCAGTTTTATTCAACGAGAGGACTGTACGTTGTCTGGTATTGGCAACATAACCTAACATGTCATATCCGAAGTTCCTTAGCGTTACGAAGGTAAGTCCCGTCGTTATTTTATTAACGCCAATTGAGAACCACTGGAATGAGTTTATGTCGCTATCAAAAAGACACCAAGTCTCGTATGCCAGCCGCATCCCAACTAAAGCTTCAAAGAGCATTAGCATACTGGCCGCTGTATGACTGGACCGTGCGTGTGTGGGCATTCGGTGAGCACAATTAACTCGTTATCTTATCGCGCGGCAGTGCAGTCCAAACATAAAGGTGTCCCCTCGCTAAATTTACGTATGACGACAGAAGTACTGCGAACTTCGTAAGTAAATTATTTAACAGTAATATCGAGTAACGAGTGACTAGCGTTGTGAATCCGTTTACAGAATTGAAGATGGCGACTTACCAGATTGTTACTGGCGTATGGACAGTGTCGACACTTGTAAGGTTTTACGCCAGTGTGACGACGTACGTGACGTCTCATGTGCGACGTCAAATTGGTCCTGAATTGGCAGCCGGAGTAAGGACAAGATTGATAACTGGAATCTTTGAACTCGTCGGTACGCAGCTCGTGCCTTCGGGTGTGCCTGAAATCAGGATATAAAATTAATCTTCAAGGTTAAGTGTTTCATACTTCAGGTTATCTAGCCGTTCAGTCTTTCGATGAATCCTTATGGATATTCACAATTTAGACGACGTTTATCGGCATGGATTACCGTGCGAGTTTATTGACATCGGCAGATGTCGCATCAAGCGAATATGACTGATGCTCATATACGCATGGAGTATAGATATGCCCATAAGCACGTAATGGCTCGTTTCCAAAGCTCGACCACCGGTGCCACCTACCATGCGTGGTATATCAGTTTCGAAATGCGTGACACGTTTAATTAAAATGCTGTATGATTTACTCCGCCGCACACTGCGACACCGTCGCGTTACCCCACGGACTCTCACGGTAAGTACTCAATTCGCGATGAAATATCGTGGCCACCTCGCAAATCTACAACCTACAAACCGTCCACCACCTACCACCTACAAGGGTCCCAAATACGGCGTCCATTATGGGCTCTATGATCGTACAACAGGGATTCGCCAAGTCCCACCACTTCAGGAACTTTTCTTCACCCTAACCTCAACCTGGACCTCGGCTCACGCTTCAGCATGGGACCGAACCTGAACCTGGGTAGAATTCTTATTTTATTATTATTATTATTATTCTTACTTCTCGTAATCCCCTTGTTTCTTCTCATAGTTGACAGAGTGTCCCGACTACGCGTGTACAATGGTACAAAAAAAAAAAGAAAAGGCAGGAAAAAAATAAGACAAGCAAGAAAGAGGAGCATCCTGACGAGTCGCTTGACTTTTACAACGCTCCGGGAAATGCGTGGGCGTTTTTATTAGCCCCGAGGAGCGGCGTCGAGAGTTCCAACGACAATGGTGAAAGTAACCACGTTTCTTTTTCTTTTTCTTTATTTCTTACCTCTCGTTGATCTATACACGAATTCTTAAGTACATGCGGCTAACCCCTCCATTCCCGCCCCTCTCGTCGTCCTCCTCTCCCCCCACGCACCCGTCACACCACCACGGCTCTATAGGATGATTCCAGCACGCATACATTCCTTTAGCTCGATGATGAAGTAATTAATTTCGCAATTCTCATTAAACGATCGATCATCGCGTGGCGGTTGGTGCCTAATACGATGATCGTCTCTCTATGTGTCCCTGAGTAAATTGCTTAGGAACTGTTTTGAAAAATTTTGTATCCAAGCATATATTACGTCCACGTTAATTTGACGTAGAGGCATTCCTATGGAATTATTTTTGGTCCATTCTCTATAAATCAACGGAATCAATTTAATGATGACGTAGTAATTAATATATGCGTAAATTTTTAGAAAGACAAGCTCAGTGGACTCTGGACACACCTTCTCAGCTGTATCGATGTCTTGGCCGCGTAAGGACATACGGAACAGGTGTACTTCCGGTCCTGTGCGGAAGTCTCGTGCACCAGGAGTCTGTGGGACCTCAGTTCGGCGGCTGTACGTAGGATCGTCGGGCAGCCTGGAAGTCCGCACTTGAATCTTTTACCAGCATGGCGTAGCATGTGTTGTCGAAGAGCGTGTCTGAAGGAGAAAAAATATATATATATATATACCGAGTGAGACAGAGAAAAAAGAAAGAGAGAGCATTTGTATATGCTACATGTGTGCGTAATGAAAAAAAAAAATACAAAATAAATACAAGAGGTCGAGACTGGTCGAGCCACGGAATGTTCCAGCATCGGCATGGAAGCTGGAATCGAAACGGGAATTCTTCAGGATCGGCTGATAGGCAATGGCCGGCAGGGCCGCGAGATCTGGGCTGTCCGATAGGCGAAGAACCCGGCTGCAATTGGCTACGCAAGTGTAACAAAGAGTTTTACATTGTGGGGGATATACACGCCCAGGCGCGAGTATATCCACTTTACATACGTTATTCGCGTACGCATCTCTAAGAAGGTATCAAGAATTGCAGAAGAAATTATCAAGAGACTTTTCAAAGCTTCGTTCGCCATGAGGATGCCTCGTAAGGATATCTTATACGTATATGCCTGTAGTTAGCGACTAAATAGATGCTGGCAGAGATTAATGGAATACGGTAGTAGGAATTATAAAAGAAAAAGAAAAAATTATGAAATCTGAAAATTCTAGATGTAACGTTACAACTGCGACTATGCGAGACTTGATAACCGATAATGAATTGTTATCGCTCATGCGACTGTCGCTCGCGCGACTAAAGCCGCACGATCAAGATCAAAGTTTCGAACTAGGCGGTCGGTCGCTGCGTCAGGAATTAAGGGAGCCGCCCGAAATAGAGGAACTATGCTAATGCGCGACGGGCTGGTTTATGGACGGTCGCTGATGAGAGATCGGCAGTTTTTGTGGAATGTCGCAGGCGTGACAAGACGCCATTAGCCGCACGGCCTATTCGTCGTTGGGCAACCGGATGCGGTCACTCTCGATAATTTACCTTTGAACTGTCATCGTGTAAAATACGTCGGTGCGCGACATTATTTAAAAGTATAATCCTGTCGGCCGTTAATTATTAGATTCGTCAATAACACGTAGACGTACGTTAACTGGCCGGGCTCTTGTGACATTTCGACAAATAACAGGATGGGAAAGAGAAAAATATCAATAACGAAGAAACCCGTTCTCCATAGTCATTGGGACATTTCCGGATGACGCTCGTTCCTAGATACAACCTCAATGTCGATTTGCCAATAATGATATCGGATGATGGTGCGAATTTTTCCTTCTACCCAACAAACTGCTGAGACTCAACTTTTATTTCATTAACGTTCAGAATCCCGTGAGGGTGTGCTATCGCTTGAACCGGTCAATAAATATAAATCATCCGGAGCGCAGCTAATCAATGAAAAACCTCGTAAATCCTAAGTGACAATTCGTGTAATTAAAATCAAGTAGCTAACTATAGGATATAGGAGTTCGCTTGAATGGCTATGTATATACGTTGACTTCAGGGATTCACGGACACCATGGATTCATGGTCCGAGTAGGTAAGGTAGGTTAATATAACCTGGATGGGTCTCTAGGAGTTCAGGTTGGGAATGGCAAAACGAGTGAAGCGCCCATCCGTGTACAACGAAGAGGGAACCATGGGAGTGAGCACGGGCATTAATTAAAAAGGTTGCGCATTAAAATGATTTGTTTTAATTGGCTGAACGCGCTGAGGTATTTATGGCCGGTCGCTCTCTGTCGGTCGATGCGGATGGTGAGGATTCATCTGGGTTCCACTTGAAGCGATCTTGGTCTTCCACCCCCTTCCTTATGGATATCCACCCTTCGTTGGGTCTTTGAACCTGTCCCCCTTGGTTCCATACATTTTTATTTACAAAGCACCCCTTAGACTTCTTGTGTACAAAGAGTAAGCAGGCGCGAGCGTTAATTATCTCTGTAATAACGTATGCACATAATTATGGTTTTTTAAATATCCCGCCAATGCTACCAGTTATGGATACGGCATAAAGTCAGTCCAGGACATGATTCAGTGTACCGAGCACGATAAAGATAATCGCAAGAGACTCGGGCGTCGTTTAACGCAGATTAAAGAAAGGCTTGTTTTGACGAGGAGCGTGGACGAGCCGAATGAATTCAGGTCCTTGGATCGTCATCCTCGAATGAAACGGAGCCAGACCAATTATTCATCAAGGTGAGTCCCGAATAGTAATTCTCTAATCCAAGAGAAGTGGGTGGAATCGAAGATTGGCTGGGACGGTCGGAATGGTGGCCGATGCAGAAGAGGCCGAACCCGAGCTGAGCCGAAGGTGATGCATGGCCGACGTGGCTTCGACTGGGAAGAAGAAATAAAGAATAAGAAGAATATCCGCTTGGCCGGCAGAGCCGGCCCCCTGGAGCATCGCTGTCATAACTCAATCCCACCTTCGTCCATTGGTACCTTATACGTTCCAGCGTTCCAGCGTTCCTGTCCCAGCTACACCTGTACCATCGAGATACCTCCTGAGGCGCATCCTTATATACGAAGGAGATCACATGCCTCGCCATTTTCCTGCAGCAGTTATACCAACCAATCCATCGACGGTAACACTGCCAGGTACGTATAAGCACGTTGGCCTCCTGGAATCCCGTAGCCGTGAACATAGCCACGCCAGAAGGAATCCGTCGAGAGTGTCGTATTTGAGGTTAGGTCGGATCGTAAGACCGTAACGTGAGGTTGTTCCCAGTTGGCAGGAACGTTTCACGGAATTGGCGACTATTACTCGTTTACACGGCGGGTGAAAAGAAAAGGCATACGAGATAGGTTAGGTTGGCCGTTGTTTGTCGAGGGTGGTGCGCGCTCAGCGAGCTCACGGCCCGTTTCATTAGCGTGATACGTGACTATGTCGGAATAAGTTCAAATTAATAGAGCCAATCAAAGGTGGCGCTCGCGTCCGTATGTGTATCCGAAGTAAACATGGACGCCCCGAGTGAGGCAGGATGAGCACGAGGGCAAATCTACGAAATGCCACGTCCTCGGCTAGAAGGAAGCCTCGAGCAAGAAGAGGAGGCTTGATGAGCTCTGTTTCGTCCGCAATGCGCGACGCCCTGGCGTTGTCGGTTAACGGCAGGAGAAAGAGTAGGGCGGACGAAAAGGTGGCTGCCGCGTCAGGAAGATTAGGGGTACGTGGGGCTGTTACGCTCCCTCGATGAGGGTGGCAAATGGGGCGGGGGGGTAGAGGATGGTTCGAGGTTGCTTTTCCAGGGGATGCTTCCCACCTCCACCTCCTGCCGGTCTGGCCTGCTGCTGGTTAGGTGGGTGGCTCACTGGCTGGAGGGTGGTTAACGCTTCGCAGGCGAGGCTCAGAATAAACAACAATATTATAACGCGAGCTTAATTGCGCCAGAGGGCTCGGTAACGGGCGCATAAATCGGAAGCCCCAGCGCGAGCAAAACTACCCCCGTACCAGTACAGCAGACCCAGCCCGCCCCATCCCGGAGCGCTGGAGTAGGATTCATTTACAATAAACATGTCACTCGCTAATTTCACCGAGGAAAGGAGGAATCCGCGTCTTCCTTTGGGCCAGGACTTCCTTGGCTAGCATTTCCGAAGAACGTCCTTAGGGATGAATCAGCCTCCTCTACATCAACCCTTACGTACCTTCTTCCCACTCTATCCTGTTCTCCATATACCTACGCCAGTCCCATACTCGCATCCGTACGATACCCATGACGCGGCACTGGGGTGACCACGAAAAACAAAAAAGAAATATATATGGAATAAATAAAAAATAAAGGGTTGTCCTGACGACGACGCGGTGCGTCCTGCGATGCGATGGCTGCGGTTTGGCGACGCTTCGTGCAGGGGGGGGGTCCACGAATAGACAGGGTACCAGGAGGTACGGAAGGGGCTCAGCGAAGAGGAGGTAGGAGTCCCTGGGAGTCCGCGAGTGAAGCACGGGAAGAAGAGGAGCCGCTGTGGAGGACGATAGGAGGAGGTGGAGGTTGGTCAGGATGGTTAGCGGCCGTGCCAGCTATATCTGCGCGTCCTCGACCGCAGGCCTGTTTTATTTTATGAATCGCAATATTTCACGCGACAACTGGACTCGCGGGGCGGTCACCACTAAACTGTCTGCATACACGGGGCCGTGCTTACCGCGTGCCACCATACCGAACCATAGCAAACCATACCACACTGTACTCGACGTAGCCCCGTACCGCGGCATATCCTACGGCCTAGGGACACCACCTAACCAACACTTACCGGCCAGCCAAACAGCATTGCATTGTTTCAGAGCCATGCAGATCTCACGCATACCACTGAACCCGCCGTCGCCACCACCATCGGCATCGACTCCGATGGGTCCTAGCTATTTAAGGGTGTCTATGGGGTGATCCGTAAAAAGTAAAAACCACCAAGCCCAACTTTCGAACTTATAAAAACTTTCAATCACGGAATTATTTTCCAAAATAATAACAATGGTTACGTACAATATCGAAGAATCCCCTATTATTATTTTTTTTTAATTACTTCAAACCAACCAGGCTCTATCCTGACCCCATAAGCCTTCTCGAAGGCAGTATGCACAGTTTCGCGGATCACCCAGTATGCGTATCTACGTGTACGCGGGTACATACCTGACCGGTACGAAAGGAGGCGGACGCGGAGCGCCATTACTGCAACGGAAGATAAAAGATACGCGCGCGCCACACCGCGGTCCATATATGTAAATACCTTGGGGAAGGCACATACGTAGGGTACTACACGACGACGGCGAGGACGAAGAAGAAGAAGACTGCAGGGTGAAACGTACGGTCAGTAGCGCGCGTATGTAACATACTATCTTGAATATGCGCATACATCCCGGCCGGTCGCGTATTCTTAGAATTGGGGACGTTCCAGTGCGCGGGAGCTGCCCGTCTCGTAATTACCTTCTTTCTTTCTTACCATCCGCAATCGGCTCCGTCCCTCCCCCTCTGCCGCTCTCTTCTACCTAAGTATATATACCCTTAACCCTAACCTACTCCCACCATCCCGGTTACACCTACCCATCCACCCACCGATCCCGTCCGTTTCTACTGCGTTAACCAGACCTGCTCTTACAAGACGCCTGGTGGTTCGTTCGGCCGACACGACGTAATGAACAGCCTCGGCTTATCCAACTGCTGGTGCACCCTGGGAAATATCAATACACCATAAGACTCTCTGATTATCCAACGAGCTATATAATCGTATATGCTTTATCTTAATATTGTATGTAAAAGAATTCCGATAGCTCGTACACATGGAGTCTGGAATCTTTCTGACCTAACCTCAAAAACGACTATCCACTCTTTTCCTGACCGGCATCGGGTACAGGGTCAAAGTGTAGTACGAAGCGTTGGTTTTATTTAGGTAGCGGCTTACGAATCGCAAGCGGCACGATATACAAACGGCCGTAAAAGGCTTTGGAACAACAGGCTAGCCTAATCCCTCGAATGGCGAAAGCCGCGGATGCCGCAACGCCGGCATTAAACGCAACCCTCGCTTCGAGGCTTCCATAGCTAGTATGTATTTCTACCTAGAGGGCTACCACTGTAGGAGGAATAGGTTGCCGTTGAATAGCTGATGCTGGAACATAACGCGAGTCCAACTCCGTGAGAGCGGAGAGAGGTTTGGCTAGACGTGGTGAGTCAGTGAGAATGAGATGGAGTTTGGAATGAGAAGAGCGAGAGAGAGAGAGAGAGAGAGAGAGAGATAGAGAGAGAGAGAGAGATGGAGAGGGACGGAGAGAAGGTGTTAACATTTGCTTTATAGCGGTCCCTACACCCAGCCATGCTTTAATACTATCCACGTACCCGAGGACACACCACCGGCTAGGTACACATATTTCCAACCAGCCAGCCAATGCCAGTATTAGAAGGTATACTTACGCGGCCCATAATACAGACCTGTTAAATACTAGAATGACCCGTGGGCTTACGGACCACTATGAGATGTTAATATGACCTGTACGGTGGGCGCATGCGCACTAGTTCATTTATCCCCTAACATTATTTAACCAAATCTCAAGTTCGTTAAACCTCAGTCTGTCTTATGCTTTTGAACACTTCTCTTTTGCGCTCTCTTGCTCTTTCATACCATTCGGAGCCTCGTCTTGCTCTCCGGCCATCTTTCCCTTCTTCGCCAGGAGATACGCTCCTTTATTTTACAGTTATGCAGCGAAGACACTTTTACTGCTGTGCCCGCTTCACGGGCAGTTCGCGCGCGTTTATTGTCCTCTATCCTTCCCCAAATGCTCCATCGTTTATTTATATACCAAGGGATGGTGGTTACGGTGGGCGCAGTATCCTCCGGACTTTCCGATCGTCCTGACTTCCGGTTAAGGTAAGGTGTCATTTGTTCTCCGTCTTACTCTTGAAAATTTAAAGAATTATTGTACGTCGTGTACTTACTTGGTGTAGAAGCCATTGTCGCACTCCGCGCAGATATAATTTCTACGTCTTCCGGTCTCGTCTTGGTATCCAGAACCGGAAGTGGTGCAGGATGCGAACAGACAGTCTTTCTGGTGTGCGTTCAGTGCTGATCTTCGGGAAAAGGATGTCAGACACTTGGCGCACGGAAAGGGACGCTCTCCCGTGTGACTCCTTATGTGATTCCTGAGGGAGACCTTGCTGTACGATTTCTTGCACTCGGGACATCTGTATTTTCGCGGCGCCTTTACACCCTCCTCGGGATTCCGCTCCTCGTCCTCGAAGCTACCAGCGTGTAATGCCTCGTGGAAGAGGAATTCGGCGCGTGAATTCGTGCCGAAGGTGCAGCTGGTGCACTTAAAATGCAGCTCCGTCTCGTCTGGACGTCCTTCATCGGAGCAGGAGTGATCCTTGGTGTGTCTGGTCACGTCCTGCGGTAAAGCGAAGAGCATGCCGCACCTAGGACATCTGTTGAGAACCAGGTCTCATTTGAGGACAGAGTAACTTTATGCCTTTAGGAAATTAGGATGCTGAAGTCAGCTCTGGAGTCGTACCTGTGACAGAGTTCAGGATGGCTACGAAGAAGGTGCTCCTTGTGCTCGGACAAACTGACGTGCCTCCTTCCGCAATGGGGACACTCGCGCACTCTACGTGATGCCGATCCTTGGGATTTATGCAGCCTTACGATTTCCTTGTGTCGCGACGTTCGACGATGCTGAACAGCTTCCTGGGCGCTGCTGAACTTCAGTGAACAGAAGGAGCAAAAGTAGGGAGCTGGCTTCGAGACTTCGTTCAGCTCCTGATCCTGATCCTTGGAGTGGCTGGTTAACTGGTGCCGCTGGAGAGAAATGAAAGATCGAAGAACCTGAGGACACAGATTACACTGTATCCTCTGCTGATACTCGTCGGACCCTGTCACGCTCTCGTGACCCGTGTCGCGCGCATGAAAACGAAGCTGAATATTGTAACGGAAGTGACGAGTGCAGGAGCTACAGGATAATGGAATCTGTCGACGTATCACAACGGGCACCGAGTCCTTCATCACGGAAACTACGTCACAATGAGCGGAACTCTTAAAGTGCGTTTCCATGTCGTCGCTCGCATCGCACCAAAAGTCGCAGGAAGTGCACTGGTAGCTACCTCTTATCTGAAAGGACACAGGGACGTATAATCTAAATATCTTCTAAAATAATTTCATTACTTCTGTCTGATCCTTAATCATCCTTAGCTTACTTTACTATGTATGTCCTTATGAAAGGTGGATTTCCAATGCCGCAGAAATGTCTCCTCGGTGTTGCAATAGAAGCGACATGCCGCGCATTGGAAAGGACATTGACGCACGATATTAGCCATATTGTCAAGGATGAACTTCCGCTCCTTGGAACCGCAAGGATTCGCACCTGCCACGCGGCAGTGGTAATGGGACAGCAAGTGCTTCCCCATTTGCGCTCGTCTCACCCTGGCGTGGCACATCTCGCACCACAGGATTTCCTTTTCCCTTTTACGAAGCCTCTTGCGATCGCTGTTCTCAACGGAGTCACTGGCCTGTTTAGCTTTCTGTAAAAAAATATATATATATTTAGAAAAAAATAAACTATCGCATCAATTAAAACGGATCCCCTCAGGTCCTGCCAACTTTCCAAGATCCTCACCAGGGCCAATATTCTCTGACGGCGACTGGTACTCTTCTTCCTTAAAAGAGGTCCTGTTCTCCGTGGTAGACGTATGTTACCGTCGAACTCCTGAATGCTCCTTCTGGCGTGAAGGTCCGAGAGCAAGTGCCTGTTATAAACCAGGCGCGACGCCAAGTTCCTGCCACAAGGACTACACCAATATCCTGAACCGATATCCGTCCTCGCCCCTGGAACCCATTTGCCACGGGTATGTCCTGGCGGTGGCTGTTCACCAGCTTCCTTAACCTGCTCCTCGTCTTCCTTCTGCAGGAACAAAATTTTCAAAACGTATTATACCATCTATTTCGCCAACCCAAAATGATGACACAGTACCTGACTCGGAGAATTGTCACTGGGCTTCCACTTGCCACCCGTGTACGATGGTGGCGGATGCTCAGGATTATCCTCAGCCTCTTCATCTTCTTCCGTAACTTGTACCATGCTCCGAGGAGGACTACTGGACAGTCCTGGTTTCCATTTGCCACCAGTATGTCCTCTGGGAGGATAATCCTGACGATCATCATCGGTATCCGAGTAGGAGTCGTCCTCAGGAAGATTATCGTCAACACTATCATCCACGGAGTCGTCATCTTGCCGATAGTCGTACTCCGTGAACTGACTATGCGTCATATCCTTGTTGTCCTGAGTAACCAGATCCTCCAGGATCGTATCCTCTAACCAGACCTGATCCTGATCGATCCTCTGGGAATCTTCAATTCGCTTCCTATCGCCCTGCTTCACCTCGGTCCCAATCAAAGTCTCCAAACAACTGGACCCAGCCATGTTCTCGCTTTTATTATTGAACCCAGAGTTCTCCATCTTCGTATTGTGCATCTGCTGTGCGCAGCTCTTGCCGGAAGTCCCAGCTTTGCCAGAAGCACTTACGATATCCGGAAATCCCACCAACGACGGTATACCGAAGTGATCGGTGGGATCGTCCAGGTCCGTAACAACAGGGAGCATATGTATCTTCTCCTTTCCCTCATTTTCCTCGATACTCTTACGTATCTTCCTTCGTCCCCTGGGTCGACCCAATTTCTTACCGCGTTCAATCAGACTCTCGTTTCTCCTGCTGTTCATTTTCGAGCTGCTCTGCAATTCCAGGGAGCTGAAGAACGCGTCGGCGTTCAGTATTTCCGGATAGGAGGTGGTCGCCGGCGTGGATGGCGTGTCCCGACCAACTTCCTCCTGCTTTTCGGAACTTTGACAGCCAGCCTGTCTGTGACGCACGTAATTGTCAAGACCATTGACAGTAGCGTGACACTTTATACAGAAGTGCGTGTCGTCGTCGTCCTCGTAACTTTCCATCTTGGTAAAAAAAAAAGTCCACCGGGTAGACCAACTGGTTCCTTTAAGGCCTGCTTGAAAATAACGTGAAACAGCTCGCATGAGAATGCACCGTTATCGTTAAGGCGACACGCGGCAACGTCAAATTTCAAAGGGTTTACGACGACTCGACTCTAATGTCACGTGATTCGCTGACTGCTAATTGCACTACGAGGTCCCTTCGATACCAAAAACTTTGGTTGTCGTTCGACTTTACCATTTCTTAACTAAATACATTTTTACTACTACTGTCCGTATTATATATGTATATTATAAAGAAAAATAATCAAATGTGCAAAAATTACCAACTGAAACTTATTGTATTGAATATAAAAAAAATTAACATTTCTTAAAGCAGCAACTTTAACCTAACACGCAACGGGACTTTTAGGCGGAGATAAGAGAAAAGTTATAATAATAATACAAAGAATTGGAAACAGCAACAGAATTATTCCACAGTTAAGGAAAGACAATGGCCGACATTTAATAGCGAAATTGAATTCGATATTCGTGGAACGGAAGGGAAACAAGTTGATGCGTCGTGGAGGCCGAGGAGAAGGAAGATCGGTCGATGCCGCGTGGCCGTTATTCGGACGACGACACTTTGCCTCCCCGACGTCCCGACGTCCCGACGTAGCCCGTCGTCCCGGTCCGTTTCCTTCCCGTCCCTACTTCTCTGCTTCGCCTTTCGCTCCCATTTTGTAAAGCCGCCCTCACCCCCCTCGCCCTCCCATCATCTCTGGCAGCAACCCCTCTCTAATTTCTGCCATTGACGCATTCGATTCAAACGGACTATTGACTGCTTTTGAATTACTCGGTATCAATGAACAATCTCGAACGATAAAAAAAATTTATACTTATTTCTCAATAAATTCTGACTCTGTCGAGTAACTAGGAAATTTTTTTTTAATTTCAATAATACGCGACACGTTTTTGTACAGTGTAAAATTCACGTGACGTAAATTTACTCCGTTAAAATATTTTATCGAATTTTCTGTCGGACGTACGTAGGCTCGGCCCACGTGTTCAATCTGTCACTTTGACAGTTCCTAAACAATACAGTCCTTGGCAAATCACACGTGGCGAAAATGTATGGTAATTTAGAAAAATTTACTTCGGTGCAAAACGGTGGATACTTCGTTGCAAAAATTGTACACAGAACCACGTGCGATCTGCTGGGAATTGCACTGTTTGCGAACTGTCAAAAGAAAAAGCACATTGAACTCGCGAACGGTCCATACGTATATTCGTACTCGAGCGAGCAAAAGTATGAATTAAATTTACCGGAAATTCAGAGAGCTCGGGAAAAGGTCAAATTCTCTTCTTTATCCTTTAGGATGATACAACGTGGCGTATTCGAGGAGGGTGATTATACGCATGAAGGGTGGATGACTCCGCAAAATGAAATGGGGTCTGTGTGTGTATATATATATATATATATATATATATACATAAGCAAAGGCAGGAAGTATACAGGGATGTGAGAATCCTGACAGGAAGTCACGTGAGGATTTACGAGTGTTTACCGAAAAAATAAATAGGGCCCGAGACTAATTGGCCGTGTTCCGTAACGACCGGGTGATATCGATACGTCAATTTCGATATCGATGACGCATCCCCGCCGCATCTTCTGCGAAATGGAATCGAAGAAACATGGAGGCTGCAGCCTGAGCGATGACAAGTGTCCGATTAATCCTTCATTATTGGAGACCGTGGCAAAAAAAGAGGGTTGAAAGAATGAGCAAAGGAGGAAAGAAAAGTAAAGAAATATGTCAGCTGCTACCGAAGGTACGAATCACGCAGGGCAGGTGAGCAGCGCCTCTTACGCTCCTGATAAAAGATAATGGATTAATTGCCAGGCTCACCCTGACGTGTACAAACGCCACTTTAATCGCAAGGGAGGAACTTGTTGAGCCCAGAGCACAATGTGGACGGGGCACAATGCAAGTATCAGTACGAGCACTGTATTAAACCACCCTTGGGCTAAAATAATCAATCCCAGACCGGATTGACAGGATCGACGATAAAGAACGGCATTATCCGGTATGCTAATCGTGGGTAAAAAATTTAACAAATTTTCAAAACTGATTAAAAAAAAACGATCCCTCGACGCTATCTGCTATAGATAAGACTGGATGAGAAGTCGAGATGATATGATAAGCTGAACGTAATTATTATCCGACACATTAGCCAGCTACAGTGATTGAGCGCGTACTAATCCTTCATTATTGGTTAGAAGTGTCGAAGGGTGGTGGTGTGTCCGGAGGGGGGAGGGAGGGGGGAGGGTTGGAAAGAATGATTTGTGGAAATAGAGAAAAACATAATCGGAACCGTTAGGAAGGTGAAGAAAAGTGGGTGAGCAAGGGATGGGAGCAGGTTAGGTATAAGGGATGTCAGAGAATGATAGAGAAAAGTATATAAGGGATGAAGGGCGAGAGGGTGGCTAAATGGCGGAAGGTTCCTGAAGGGCTGAAGAAGGAGAATTCTAGTGGTGAGTGCTTGGGGAGTCGGTTGAGGGGGGTGATGGGGGGGCGATTCACTGGGTGATGTAGGGGTGAGACGGGCAGGGAGGTAGCGAGGGGTGGACCAAGCGCTAGTTGTGACGAGATGGTTGGGATGCGTTCCCGGTGGACCACTGGCACAAGTATAGTCCAGGTATCCATCACTTTGCTTCTGTCAAACCTCCTGGCAAAGTAATTACTATTTACGAAAGTTGTCCCTGACGAACTTCAATCCGGTCCGCGGCTCCCGCGTCGAGAGAGAAGGATGAGGCAGCTGGATCGGGAATGATCGAGGATCCTGCCGGCTTAATAAGAACAACGCTAATCACCGATACCCAGGCCGAACGGACAGCGACCTAGCCTACAAGACACGTAGCGTAAGCACTGACCCTGCAGACGGTCCTGGCCTTGCTATTGGGAATAGCGAATTCATCATGAAGTTCGAATCGAATTTAAAGCACGACTGTACACCTGTCAGAGCGAATACGCGTACGGCGACCCTTTTACTGAAATTCCAACGAGACGTGGGTAATATAAAAAAAAGAGGGTTGGAACGAAGGGGCACGATTATATGTTTAGCGGACAGCTATATAGGTGTATGCATAATGCACGGTAGCATTGCGCTGCTTGGTTGGACGGGTGGACCTAGGTGGGTACCCGTCGTAGTTAGCCACCAGTGAGTCTAGGTCCGATATAGGTACCTGAGGGGTAGATTGGTAGGAACCAGGGCAAGGGTGGTCCGGTAGGTGAAACGCCTAGCGGTAAGGTCCGTGGAATATTGAGCCGCACGGTTAATGTTTATAACGACGTTAGACGGTGTCCTGGTTGGCGCGTGTGTAGATAGGTACAGTGGCAGGACAGGACTTGACATAAGGGCGGAGGGGGGTGGATGGGTGTATGTAGAGCACGTACTCGGGGCTCTCCAGTTCGAAGGCGGTGGTGGTGGGCCACCATCGCCACGACCATCCCTAAGGGAGGTTTGGTGGGTGGCTGGTCGACGGGCGAGAGTAGAACTGCCGTAGAGAGGGTGGCGGAGCTTCGGGGGGTTGATGGTGGCGGAGGATGGAGGGTTGCATCTAGCAAGGGGTGAGCGAGCCTCTGTCTAATCGATGCCGCGGCGGTGCGCGCTCGCCCCGCTGGCTATTACGCACCTTAATGTCCTCTCTCCCGATCCCCGCTTCATCCCCTTTGCGCCTTCGACGCCGCCGACGCCACCCCCCGTCGCCTACCACCCACCGCCCGTTCCCAACACTCACCCGCCACCTCTCAAACCTTCTCCTCCTCTGGCTACGCTCTCTCTCGCTCTCGCTATATACCCATCCGCCTTCTCCGTCTACTCTACTCGCGCTCCCGAGGCTGAGGCGAGGCGGCCATGACACGTGTCAATCTACCGCAGACGCCCGATCGATACGAACGGACCCTGCCTGCACCACATCCCCGTGCTGCGCACCTCCTCCTGGCCGCGGACACCCCAGGACTACCCAGGACACTGCCACTGTCCTGCTCACTTGTCTCGCTGACTGTCTTCTGTCTCGGACTTCTCATTTCCTATCTTGGATTCGCTTCGATATAGCATTAGGATAAACTGGTTTGACTGCACCGGGTCGTTGGATTATTTCAGGATCGTCCTGGGTATCTTACCTTTTTCTTTTATTTCTTTCGCGTTTAGTAAAAACGTCTACGGGTGACAGTCGGTATAATAGAATTTTATTTAAATTATTAGGTCGAGTCTATTTTAGTTTCTTTTTTTTTAATCTGGTTAATATGCATGCGTCAGTTACATGATAATTGGGCGGTTTATTGAGGTAGTTGTATGTTTAAGATTTTTGTCAATATCAATTGTCAGGGTTCTCTTATGGATGTCTTGCTGTTTGTTTTGCGAGGGAATAGACAATTTCTGACATATTACTTTTGAGCGATGAACTTTTCAACCCAGACACGCGCAGCTGTTTGTGAGAAAATTTTGATGTCAGAAGACCTTTCATGAGAAGCTATCACAGGAAATGTCGACGTAGTGTACGACGAGAGTCGTTTCACGGTATTCGTACGCCGATTAAAAGTTACCCCTGCGAACCGCCGTGACAACGGGCGCCAACTGGCGGCCGTTCCGGGAACTAAACGTTCTGAGAGAATCAGGCGCGCGTCCCAACTCGAAACTTTCCTCACGACGGAAAGGCCAGTCATCCTTTACTCGATATTCAGTAAAAGATTTTGTGGTTCATTGAAATCAACTAATTTCATAATCCAATCTAAAGTAATCCACGAAAACTTTCACGAGGATTCCTTTGTCTCTGCTAAAAAATTCAACTAACCTCGCTACTTAGTACATTCATAATATATACATACGTACAGCAACGTACAGATGATCAATCAAAGCCAGACTACAGGAAATGATTTTTATGATCAGGATTAACACGGAATACCAGGATGAGTCCCACACAGTCACTGGAGACGCCAGGCATCCCGGCAAGCACGTCGGCACCTAGGTATACGATTAATTGAGTAAACGCAGCCATCACGGCTTTCTGCGTAGCTAATAATAGCCGTGCCTAAAGGCTAATAATAACCAGTACGTATATGTATCCGCGAGAAGCAAATGCTACGAGTGTCAATATATATTCGGGTTTTAGTTTGACACTGACCCCAGGGTGCCGTCTACGCCGTTTACATGGAGTCATTAAAGATGCTCCGAGGAACGATGTCTTTATCGTGTTCAGGGACCGTGGATTCCTGGTGCAGGCAGCTAAGTGGCGAATCCCTCCAGGTACACGAGGTAAGTGAGTGACAGCATACGAAACAGTGAAGAATAAAAATTTAACCAACTGTCACTAAACTCCGTAATAAAAGGTTACGCTACGCTCGCAAAGACGCTTGTGTTTAACCGAATAGACAAGAATGAGACGAGCTCTGTGATTGGACGAATGTCATAATAAACTTCGTGCGATTCCGTAGTGCGTTCGGGTGCCGTCGCACGGCCGTCTAAGTGGAGCCACCTTGTTAGCATTAACCGTCCAGTGTTTGTTACCTTTAGACACGCCAATCTTCCTGGATATTGCGAGTAGCGGATATATATTATATACAATAGATATTATACGAAGGCCCTCGTATACCTCTAGATCCGGATGGGTTACTTGGATATCTACGTTATACTGGTGGTTAGCGTGTCTTCTTTAGGTGAGCACGTATCCATCCCCAGACCCGTCCCTGGTAAGTTATTATCGAAGGAGAAATATTATAACCTGGCAACTTCAAGCGTAACCGTACGTAATAATATTAATTGTCAAAATATATATATATATCTAGACGAAACGTATCAAGCTTTTAGGTTATACACGTGCTACGTAAATGTGAATGGTCGATATCACCCTAGGAGGTCCGCCTGTGACTTTTCCAGGTTAAAAGACTGGCGCCTTCACTTTTCGAAAAAACAAATTCTCACTGAGCTATGACCGACGCGAGTATCTTTGATCGTCATAAGTCCTCATCCGTTATTCCTATCTATTTTCGTTCCGAGTACATTCTGGTTAAAAATTTCTTGTTAACACGAACGGTAGGACTGAACTCTTCACGTTGAATCTTAATGACACTGAATTAATTGGTACGACTTGATTTACGTTACATTTATTATTATTATTCTTTTGGGTATAATTTTTTTAATTATGTAATATTAACTTCCACCAGGTCGCAACTTTTTCTATGAATTAGTCATACGTTTTCAAACTATCCACGGTTATGCCGATACCTTTCTTCGGGACTCTTCGGCTACCTTTCTATCCCCGAACTTCACTTCTGAGATCATCGGAGTATCTTCCTCTGGCATTGCCCAGCTTCTTTCTCTGTGCCGACGTGTAGGTAATTCATTACCCTGGCGACTAAAAGAAAAGAAAAGCTTCCCAAGGCTGGAATGGGGATCGTTACGATTCCACGTTTCCTCTTGGATTTTCGGCTGAAAGGAGTCTGAGACTGCGAACGTCCTATATCTATTCGCGACAGATAGGCCGCGGGCTTATTTATCGTCCAGGAGTAGGTACGGGACGGAAATATTTTCGAAAAGATCCCAAAGGAAGGACGGCCATTACTCCAGATCCTGAAATCGAGAAGGAAGTCGAACGCCGGGACGGCAGCTTCCGACGTCGCTTCGAAAACGTTCGTAGGATCCGTAAAAAAAAAAATTCTATATTTTACCCCTATTTTGTTTTTGTCTCATCCTTGATATACTCATTTAAAAATTTTTTCAAATTCTTCGTTTCCGGCTGGGACTGTCTTCCTACTTGAAGATAGTTCGGTCATAGCCCTGGGGCGCGTCGTATTTTATTTTACGACTCACACTTATTTCTCTTTCCTGGGGGTTGAATACGGCTACGGATTCTCCTTCTCTCTCTCACTTTCCGCACTGACCCACATTGTTGTTGCATAACGGGACGCTTTCGAAATATTCGCAAGTTTTAGTGCCGCTGGGACTCGGGCTGTTGGACTGCCTTGGCCAGCGACGAGGGCCGATGACAAAAGTCGTAAAACGGAACTCAGCCATTTGCGACCTCGCGGACGCGCTCGAGTCTCGTATTCGATGGTGCATTCGTAAATTACGCATAGGTCAGAAAACTACGGGTTCACGTGCATATAGTATCGACTTTGGGAACGCATTTAATTATATCAAACATATAAAGACACTTGTGCCATCGTAGGGTGTCTCGACGAAGCTGAATAAATTTTCCAAAAACACTTTGAATTTTTTTTTTATAAAATTATAAATTATCCGTAATATCAGTGTCCGAGTGAGTGAATTTTGAAAATATTTTTTAAAAAAAATTTTGAAATGGGAACAATCCAGATTCACGTGCAAGATTATCCGGGTGGATGGTTATAGTAAATTTTTAATCTTAAAATTTTTTAAACGTTATATTTTATTGTCGTTATGATCATCCAGGACGAAATAAGCATTTTGTACATAATTAATAATAATGCAAAGTGACGGAATTACGAAATCGTGACAAACGGTAAATACGGAATTACGAAAGGCACGTGACGCTATGGAAAATCGTAATTATTATTTTTGTAATCCTACGAAGTAGCTTCTTTAATCGTTAATATTACTAGCGTCACTTTCACTATTTCCTTGCGTTCGGATTTTTAAGATTCAACCGATGCACCGTGACCCGAGACACATTAATTATTCGAAATTTATGTCTTCGGGCAACGTGAGTCAATCGGTGAAAGAGACGAGTGGCTTTGAGGCCTAAAGAGAGGAAAACGTTTCTCCAGAGACGCGCTTTTTTTCCTCAACATTTATTTCTCGTCGTTCAACGTCCAACTATCATTGAACAGATACGCCAAAAGTTCTTGTAGAAAATTGGAAGCGAACGCCGTAGTTTCGCGTAGATAGAAACGCGGCGCGACGAATTTTATGCGTGCTCGACTTATTTTCGAGGAGGCTGCCAGACAGTTATACATATCCAAATAATATATACAAATACACACAATCTCCCTTTATGGCTGCAAGAATGTCACATGAAAAGCCACAAAGTAATTTTTGAATCTTGAAACTAAAAAAAAAGCACTTGGCAAGTCAAAAATGGTACACGGTCCCGTAAAAAAAATTATTGGGTAATCCGACGGATGTGACAGTTACACGTTTTTTTTTCAATCTCACCAGCATAATAATTTCAAAAATGGCAAAAGTGAAAAAAAATTTTTTTTTTCAAAACACGACCACGTGACACTCGGTAAGATGCTTTTCAGGTAAACGCGAATGAAATCGGGAAAAAGCCGAATAAACGGGCACGAATCGATGAGAAAGCATGCGGATGGACAAGACGGAGAAAATGAAGACAAATGTTACGGAACGAGTAAAAGAAAGGCTTTGTGTCTGAAATAACAGAGCGCGACCTTTGACCTCACGTAGAACGCAAAAGGCTTTGGCCACAAATATTTTGCGGATTCTCCGAACTCTCTTTGCGTGGCTCCTCTCTCTCTCTCTCTCTCTCTCTCTCTCTCTGTGTGTCTTCCTCCGCGTGCGTGTCTCCCCATACGTCGCTCCTTGTCTCACGCTCCGTGTTTCTTGACTTGGCTCTCTTTGTCTCTCTCGCCGCCACTAAATCGCCGGCCGTGCACTTTTAATTGACAGGAATGTTTAGCGGTAATGAACGCCGGGATAAGCGGCGAGGAAGGCAGAGCGCACAGCAGTGACTAGATAGAGACACGGCGACAGAACATAAACATCAGGCCGTGGCCGGGGCCGCGCGCGCGTTTCATGCGATGGGCGTGACTTAGCTCGGCGCCCGTTTAACAGAACGCATGGAGTGGGGGTGTTCTATGACGCTATAGATCACCAGGACTCCGCCCATCCAACCCTTTGATGGGCGGAGTCTGTTTACCGAGGTTGCCATCTAGCGTCACGGGACGGCATCACTGTGAAATGCGCGCCACAACGGACTACGATCGACTGTTTTATCTCTGAGTACTTTCTGGCGATATTTCACAAAAGGTACATAAAATTGTGCAATTTTGAGTGAATGACGTTATTTTTGAATGATTGGGTGTTTTAGGGGTTTCTTTTTTAATTATTTTTCATTCGTTCTGTATTTAAGTACGTAATTTCAGGAAATATTAATTTTGGGAATCAAGTATGAATTTGAGGATGCTTGTCAAAATTGAGTGTAGCCATAAATTACTCGTAAACCATGGTAAAAATTTTTGTTTCCATATTTGAGGTTAGCTCAGGGAAAATACATTATGTCGATGCCCTACGTATCGGGCGTATCGAAATTATTATTCTAATAGCCAAGGAACGTGTTCAGGAATCGAATTCAGACTCACCTTTGTCGCCAGTCAATCGCGAGCAGTCACTATTATCGTATATTGCAGCAAAACTCCGAGAAACTCACAGGTGTCGATTCGCGACGTAGTAGTTCCTCGGTTGGCCGTCGGTTAGCGCTTCGGGAGGCAGGAGAGGGGCGAGAATTCCTTTGGATCGTAGAGGGGATGGGGACTCCCTCCCTCCATAACTAACGTGGTTGGGGGCCCCGCCCCCTTTCCTAACTCTCCTCAATGCTCAATCCCATGGACTTCTTTTCCGAGACGTTCCCATACAAATCCCATATTCCACGAGTTCCCAGCAATTATTTCTCATATCGTAGTTCATTACAACCAACAATCTTGTCTCGTCTAGACTTTACGTGTCCTGTGGAGGAAACATTTTTTTTTATCTAAAAAATAAAATTAACTAAAAACAATGAAAATTTTTACGTCACAATGACAAATATAAAGAATCAACTTCATCCCGATCTAAGCACGTGATGAAAAAATTGACGTTTGACAGCTGTCACTTCGTCCCATTCGGTTAAGTCAAACTGACAAAGAGTTGGCAGCGTTTGCGCCGCCGCCAACCTCCCACTCACCTACACCACTCAATCCGCGAAGGTACAGGTTCTCTCGGACCTCTTTCCTCACTCGCTCGCTCACTCGCTCACTCGCTCATTCACTCGCACGCTCACTACTCTCTTCAGTCTCCTCAGTCCGCCCGTCCTCCTGGTCCTCTCAGTTCTCCTGCTACGGCGACCTATCAGTTTTTCTCTCTCTCTCTCTCTCTCTCTCTCTCTCTCTCTCTCTCTCTCTCTCTCTCTCTCTCTCTCTCTCTCTCTCTCTCTCTCTCTCTCCTTTCCTCCAGCACCCAACACTGACGTTCTCCACTATCCTCCTCTCTCTCTCTCTCTCTAACTCCTTCTACCCTCCTTATCCCTCTCTCTCTCTCTCCCACCTCCTTTCCACCTTCCTCTCGGTAACCCTCCTGCCCTCACTCAGATCCTCGCTCACTCACTCACCGTGGATGCTGTGCTCTTCCCGTTCGGTTTTAGTGTAAACGCGACGCTGA
Source organism: Cephus cinctus (assembly GCF_000341935.2). Lineage (NCBI taxonomy): Eukaryota > Metazoa > Arthropoda > Insecta > Hymenoptera > Cephidae > Cephus > Cephus cinctus. Next base: position 1,772,594 of record NW_014333664.1, on the reverse strand, counting down.
GGACCCCCACCACGGGCACGCCACCGCGACGCCAGTCCGCACTCAGTCAGCGCTGGACCGCCGCCCGCTCGATTTCGAACACGTTTTCAAGTCCTCCGCGAACGCGGTTTTACCATCGGGTATAAATCGCGGATTGTAAAACAGACTTAAGGTGCTTACCTTTTCCCTTTTCTTTTCTATAAGATCTCAAACGAAGACGAACCGTAACCTCCTCGCTTAACTTGACCTCGTGTAAACTTCCCCTTGGTACTACGGTGACCTCCCACCATTTTTGTCCCTGGGATCATTCGCACCTCCTCAGGATTTCGTTAAACTCACATCGACGTCACCGCCGGCATCGAACTCATCATCGACCGATCGACTTACGATCGTTCCCATCATTTTTGACGGCCGGTACAGTCGACACGAAAAATGAGTAAAAATCGAATTTAACGATTTCGCCGATTTTCTTTTTTTCACCATCTTCCCAAATACGATCGTCCACGCTTATTCTCGTGACTATCAGCTCTTACGATCCTTGAATCCTCCGAGTGCTCCTTCCTGTCGTAACGATTTCTCACGACCGACGTCAAATCTCATACAGAGGATCGGCAGCGGATTTTCTTCTCGGATCGGTTCTTATTGTTCGTCTATGTGGAATTTGGTGACCTGTGACCTTAACGAGCTCGATTTAACATTGAAGATCGGTAAAGCAATACTAAAACAAAGTGAAGTACGATAAGTGAAGTGACTCGAGTAAAGTTTTGTAAATACGGAGATTTTGAAAAAACAAAATTTTGACCGGTTTTTTTTTAACCAGTAAACTATTTGGTTACACGGGATTTTCGATTTCCTCTCGAATGCTCCCGTATGGTGTTGCTCGTTCGTCATCGAAGAATCGAATGACGGAATTCATGACGGTTCCATACCAGTGCATGTATATGTATCTTATAATACCGATACGATAAAGTGCTGAGGTTGCCCGGACGTATATTGTCTCGTTGGTTAAACAGTGCTTGAGATCAGTGTCGAAATTTCTATTGTTTCCTCTGCCCTGTGGAAAATTCAAGATTTCGGTACCGGAAGAGAAGAGAGTTGCCACGAGGATGCGGAGACGCTGGTGAACGGAAGGCGAACGTTAGGTGACGGTCGCGGGATCCGTATTAGACAGATTATCCGTCCGTTTGGCAGATACAAGATTTATTCGCGATCAGGCTCTGACATCGGGGAAAGACCTGGAGGCCGTAGGGAGAATCGAAAATTTCCGCAGGACGCAGATGCCCCGAAGGAAACAGCACGCACCGCAACGCATGAAATGTGAGTGAAAAATGTGAAACGTTTTCTTTTACCTTCATTATTCTTATGACGTTGCTCCGCTTAACCTTATGGAATATATCAGTCTTGATCGGTAAGTAGCTATAGTGCGATCGAGAGATTTTAAAAAGTAAGGTCGTATCGTACGAAAAGCCTTTTTTCTTAAAAAAAAAAAAAAAAAGTGAAATCTAACTATAAAAAGTTTTTATGATCAAATTACCATTAAACTTTTGGATAATTGGTAAATTATTTTTTTTATTCAAATCTTTCATTATCTTAGTCACGCAACAGACTGAGGATGCTGACAATTTTTAGTTTTTTTTTTTCGTACGAAACGTCTGTACCAAAATCTGTTATCAATCTCACGTACGATGTAAATACCGCAGGAGACTTTCGAAAAATTTTTTTGACACGTGGAACCCGAAATTTTCACGTTTTTGACTGGATGCGATATAACCCTTTGAATTGGAGGGACACGTTGGCGTATGTAGAGACTGTTACGAATGTGTCGTGCTATAATGGATATTTCTATTTTATCTCTCTCCGCTATGTACTCGTTTCGTGACACTTTCCTTTTTTTTTGCCGGAGACCACGTGGGCCGAGTCAGCATTTGGAATTTCTCGAATTCGACTGATTGGATGAGTCGGTGGGGGATTGAAATTGCCATTGCGTCATAGGCTCAGTGGTTCGGTAAGAGTATTTCGAAAATAAAAATTTCTATAAAAAATCGTAAGTGTCAATGGGTGAAGAAAAATATTGTAATAAAAAAATAATTGGGTGGAAAATTTTTTTTTGACCTACGTATGAAAAACTTGTTTAAATAATTTTTTTATCGCGATTGTAAACCCGCCTTGGCAATGTCCCGCTCGGCAAGGATTCGTTCCGGCGTCCGTAAGGTAAGGGCGCGCGCCATGCTGCTTTTCCCACGTGGGAAGCCATGAGGCGTAAACAAACTCGGCTCGTCCTCGATGCACGCCATCTTGCTGAAGTTTCGCCGGAAACGTTTATAAGCGCGGAGACGTTCCGCGCGTGTTTCGCCTTAAATCACTCTGCGCCTCGATGTGCCTTGTAGATCAGGAAGAAACGTGTGTTTGGCTCTTCGACGAAATATCCCTGGCTGCTGTGATCTGCCGTTGAGGTAACAAAGAGAAAAAAAACTAAGATTCGACGATACGAAGAATCTTTGCTGGTTTTAGGTAAAATAAATAATTTCGAAAAAAAAAAAAAAAAAAACGCATAGAGCCGAGAGGATACGAAAATATTTATTCGAATTGATTGAGACGGAAAAAAAAATCAAAATTTTTCTACCATAAGAAATTCATTAACCACTTTTTTCAAAGGGGCCCTCAGCCGTCCGAGAAAAGTGAGGTTATGTATCCCTTCGATAATTTATTAATACCCGTACGACTTTATGGCGCCCTCTTGGCAACTCGACGCCCATAAATCCGAAACTGCCCTCGCAATACGTTAATCCGGTACCCGGCTGTGTTATTTTGCCCAACAGCTGATGAATAAGAAAAAAAACAGTTGTAGGAATAATCCTGGTCCGAAAATGAATAAAAATTGTACGTTTGTGAAATTTTGAAAATTGTCAAAATATACCTGAAAAATAGTAAATCGAGGCGTCGATGACAAATTGAATTTAGTCACGAATGGGACGGAAAAGTTGCGAATTGTGAAAGTCAAAGATTTCTTTGCAATATATTTTTGTATATGTTTGTCATTTTATTATTAATGACTTTTTGCTCCGTTATGTTGGCTACGGGAATAGAACGCTTATGTTGGCACTGGCTTTGCCACTGGTCTGAACGTGGCTACGAGCGGTTAATTTCACTTGGGTTATAATTTATTGTCTCTTGGTGAAAGGATCCATAAAACACTGTTTGATACGAATCCCACGTACCTGTGCACGCATGCGCGTTACGTATCTGGGGACGTGTATGCGGGACCGGCTGATTAGTCTCTTCGATAGGTTCACGTAATTGGCTTCGATGAGCGAAGACGTTCGGGACGGATCGGTAAGAATTTATGTCGTCTCTCTGGTAGGACTACCGGGATCTGTGAGTCGCGACGCTTTCGTACCGCCGGATCTATTTTGGTTGGAAGGTTCTATCAGGGAAAGTTAACCCCCTTAGAGGCCTTTACAAAAGTTTAATCGATCCTTTCGACAGTTTAACGCTCCTTTACGACGATATTAAATGAGACTACCAATATGGGTTTCCCCTGTCGCTGTTAAGACTAAATTCACGGAGTGGGGGTAATGGATAAAAATATCTATTAGATTGATCGTTAATTCGAGTATATGGGTGTAATTTGAATAAATTAAAATTCGATATGGACAATTTTTTTTTTAATTTTCTGACTGCTCAAAGGAGTTTTTTAGTCACTTTCTTGAGTCCGACCTTACGTTTACAAAAATATGCGAAAGTCAAGGTCGCGGCAAAGTTTTTCTCGTGGTCGCAAGATTTATGACCGTGGCATGTGCGCGACCCTGAAATTCCGGGAAAGCGACCGAAACCAAAAAGGCCGCTTCCATTGTTTGAAGTGAAAGTTTGCGCAATTCTCGTAGTACGCAACCGGCGGTGCTCGGCTTTTAGTTATGCTGTGAATTTCTCTCTGCAGCAAAATGGGTATTGAACTCACCGAGAAATCTACCTTTGAATATATCATAGCCTATTCGTTGCTTTTCAAGCCAAATACCGAACCCCTTGATACTTTCCGAAAAAAACATCGAGTAACGTTAACTTGTTCACTGGGTAAAAATATCCTTGCCAAAATCGCAAAAAAAATCCCATTTAATCATCAGGCTATTTTATTGCCATCGAAACATCGAGAGTGAAGAAATTTTGAAAATTTATTTTTCAAAATCTTATTCCGCAAATTCCATGGTGTATACACGAAAAATCATGTTTGAGTAATTCCAAAAATTTCCAAAAAAGTTTTACGTATCAAAATCCCAGCCCGTGGACCACCCCCTCTTTCAGACGCTTTCATCTCAACAGTTCGTCCGCGTGTCATAAGATGGCAGGACAGTTACCACCCTTAAGAAGGACAACCCGAGACACTTTGAAGAAAGTCCAAGGTATAACAAAGGATCTAAAATGACGAAACCCCCTTACAAAAAGGAAATAAAAAAAATTCGTCAAATTCATAAATTCCAAATTTCACGTTCGAACTCAAAAAAAAAGTGTCGCAGGATTTGAAAAATCAGCAAGATTAAATCCGTCCGAAGTTCAATTCTGTCATCGTCCGACGTCGGCGTCGCGACGCGCATAGGCATGTACACCAAACCTATGCACGTACATACATACCGGCGAGCCGAAAACTATTTCGAGCGTCGTAAAATCGCGTATCAAACAATCTGTTCTCTGATGTACCGAGACGCGTGTTGCGCACTTAGGCCCCGGATCTTAGCCGTCAGAAGGTCGATAAATTTGCTGAAGAAAAAATAGCCATGTGACAGATGCCTGATGGCTGCCGTGGCTTGCCAGTGCCGTGACTAGAGACACATCAAAGAGTGTCGTGCCCTTCGCGTGTAAGAGAAGTCCGTCTCTTAGGTGGATACCGAGTAAAAGTAGATGAAAAAAAAAAAAATTAAATTGATGTCAGGGGTACAAAAAGCCTATATTATATTCCCAAATCCAAATCATTCAAAGATCTCGTATTTCTATCGATCCACAATTAAAAACCATTGAACGGTCATTGACCGTTGTATAAAAAAATTCGTAAGACCAGCAAACGTCATTGAAAAAAAAAAAAAAAAAAAAAAAAAAAATGCTAAACACATATATGTCGCAGGTGATGGGCTCATTGGCGAATTTTTAATATGGAATAGTTATACATGTAAATTATAATACTAAATTAGCGTTGAAGTTGAATTTCATGATTTTCTATCGACCTCCGTGTATATCGGCATATTTGACGCCAGCCTGCATAATACTTTTCTAAGTCCCCTATGGGTGTCCCAACTGTCACGGGCCAATGACCACACCTAATTCCCTTCGGTGCCCGCCAGCACCCTCCATGGCAGTAAAAATAATTTAATGGTCGGATTGAAATAAGTTTTCGACCTGAAACTGAAATCAATCCCGTTCGGCCTCTTCGATGACTCAACGGCCGCCGATCCGCGATACCGCGTGGGCGCGTTATTTTAAAAACTGATCCGTCAACAGAAGCAGCTTTTAAGTGACTTTCGCCGTTTTACGTTTCTGCCCTCCGTCCAGAAGCCAAACGTATACCATGTGTCCAGATGCGATCAGACATGGATATGTCTATGGAATTCAAAGTGCAGTGTACCAACCGTACAGATAATGCAATCGTAATGACAAATTATCGCTAATACAGAAAAGCAGAGTAGCACGTGATTGGTTGAGAAGGGCCCGAGAGACTGTAGTGGTGAAAAAAGGAAGAAAAAAAGTCCTTTAGGTTAAGAGGAAAGTGTATAAAGGAGTGTAGTAGGGAGAATGGTAGTAGGGGAAGGGTGTGAGTGGTGGGGGTAAATCCGAGCAGTGGGGGATGGGAAAGTCGCTGTACATCAGTAGACTCCTCAGGGTGCACTTCGCTCTATGAACGTTTGGCATAGTTTCTAGTAATTTTTTTTTATCCCTAGTAAATTTCCCCTAGACAAAGTCAACCGTCCTTTAAATCACTTTGAAAATTTTTAAAAAAAAAATCGACTTGGTACAGTTTCCTACAAATTTTATTTCCTCCAGTCAACGGATGAAAAAACGGTCCCATACCGGATCCACGCATCTCGTGCAACCTCAGCAAACATTTTGTCTCATCGACCAAAAAAGAAAAAAGAAGTAGACGAAGTACAAACTTTGAAAAATAACTTTTTTAAATTTACCAAAACAACGTCCCACTTCGCTCCAGTATCGAGTTACTACAATTTTTACATATACTCTCTACTTCCGGTCTATCAGCAGGTATTAAATGTACCCCAAGGACCATGTTGACGTCCACGTCAATCTGTCCCAGTTCGGGAGATAGAGTCTCCGCTGAGCAGAGTCTGGAGGAGGTAGGACTAGGGAGCGTCGGCATCAGTCTCGAGGCGCCTCGACGCCCCCCCCC
>NW_014333664.1:1762950-1766038 GCF_000341935.2 Cephus cinctus | reverse complement strand
ACCGGCGCACGTCGGCTCTTCGTCCGTCGGTCCCATCCGAACGCGTCTGAATTCGTCTCGACTCGTCTCCCGTGACGGCCTCGTCAGCCGTCAGCCAAGCTCCGTCCGGATCGATACGCCTGCCACCCTTAGGATTCCCTCCTGTGCTTCTACCTACCACCCTCCGAGCTCGTCTTCCTCCACCTCCTCCTTCTATGCCCACTACTGAAAAGCAATGCACCTACGCCTCCTCCACCTTCCACCGGGTCCCGTTCCTATTCCACCCCCTTGGTCGCCACCTCCTGCCAGCCGAGTCTAGTTGAGTCGAGTTGAGCCACCGGCCGGGTCAGAAGACGTCTGCTGCCGCTGCCCGGGCGAGCGACAGCTACCCCCACCCTCACTTATTTTCCCTTTCCTATACACCTCATCCTCCTCCTCGTACCACTCTTCTGCAACCACCACCTACCGTACCTACACACTCCTGCCCGACTTAGCCTAGCTGCATGACTCTATTCTCTTCAGACCTGACGGCTGATGGACAGCCTGCTGCTTGCCTGTCGATTCGATCCTGTTAGGTGGGTACCGGCTCGGGCTGGATGCAGGGCTGGATGCATCGGCTGTGTGACAAAAATCAAAGCACTGTACTAGTACGTATACGCAAGTGTCATAACATCTAGAATATATATATATATACATCTAATTAAATTATTTTTCATTGGAGCAACATGATATGCAAACCGTGGAACAAACTGATACGATTTTCTATCAGTTTCCCCTGGGACCGAGATAACACACGTTTCGGCTGGTATCACTACCTATGACCCTGGCCGGGTAATGATTACGCATACGTGCACGCGTAAGGGCAATCGGTGCACTTAACCCCTTGACCTACCGGTGCTCGGCAGTCGGGGTCAAAGCGAATCCACTTTACAGGCGCCTTGCCGCCGTTTACGACTTCCCGTTCTCGTTTCTCTCTCTCTCTCTCTCTCGGGATTCTTTCTCTCCTTACTTTCGGTCTGTTTCTTATACCTCGCCAGTGGCGCGGAGTGCGGGGGGCCAGGGGCGTATTGTCACGAAGGTGCAAAAGTTCATAATAATTAATCGTTAGGATTCGAGGGCTAATTAAAGTTTCCCGGTAACAGCTTGGCCAGTCTTTCGTCTCCGGATTAGTTATCGTTTCTCTCTGTCTGTCCTTCTCTCTCATGTAAGTATACATATACAGTCTCTCTCTCCGCTCCCTCCGTCTCTCCTTTTCTAACCGCACTCCACACTTCCTCATTCTCGACCATCTCACTTCGTAACAGACTGCCCCCCTCCCGACCCATCCCCCCCCCCTCTGACTTGTAGCGCCTTTCCACCTCTCGTCATCCCCAGTGCAAAGCGACCCATTGACGACGTCGGTCAATCAATACTCCAGCTGACAAGTGTTCATTTCGAACCGACCCGCCACTTGCACAGCCTCCACCCTTCTGAACCTCAATACATCTTACCCCCCTTCCAACCTGCCCCCCCCCCTCTGGTAGAACCCAACCTTATCCTTATCCACCTATAAGAGGGACAGGGTTGACCCGATGGAAAGTCTATGAAAGGAACAGTCGGATGAGAGAAACGTTAAGCGGGTGGGAGGAATGAGAATAAAGCTGAGATACTGGAATATAGGGGAAAAGGATAAAGGATAGAGTAAGATCGGAACAGAGAGGGAACGGTGTGTCGGGGAATGGATATAGAAAAAAAAAAATTAATGCTATTTTTATATATATATTTATACAGGCTTGGACGTGGAATCAGCGTTAAGAGTTGAGAATGCATTTTGATATGCTGTCTGTTGCGGACACTCGTCACCAGATGGCAGAGCGCTCGACAATGATGGAGTTCCTGCATATATACGGGTATACGGAGGGACGACCGATAGCTCGTGCCCGAGGTTGTCCGGTGTTTTAGCCGTTGGAGGTAGGTGGCGGGCGACGTATCTGATTGACAGTGACGCGAGTGTACGCGTCGTTGACGGACGCGTCGGCGTAGCTACGGCCGACTACATGTCAGGGCCGTGTAACGATGACGCTTCCGGACACCGCCAATCAATCAGCTCATTACACCGCGTCAGTTATCTGTCCCGCGACCGGGTGTCCCGGCTCCATTTGTCACGAGGATCCACCTGCTCGACGTCGGAGTAGATGGCACTGTAGTCAGTTTGCTGAAAAAAAAAAGAAGAAGAAGAATAACACGTTCCGCACTTATTTTACTTCTTTTTTTTTTGGCTCTCTCTAGCTATATACCTTTCGGCTCTGTTATTATCCGTTGTCTCTTTTTTTATCATTCTACGAATTACCCCACGCTCCTGATACTATAAGCACACCCATTGACACCCATTGCTCTTGTTCCATCTGCCATTTTCATCCCGTGAGCTCAGCTTGCTCGTGGCACGGCTAAACTCGCACCCTGCTCGACATCCAGGGATCCGGTGGTACGGCCCTGACGTGATCGTAGATGGGAACCTATCTAAGGGGAGATTTCTAATTTATGACGCTGGGGCGATGTGATGAACAGACGTCATAAAGCATGTCGCCCTCCGCGTCTCTAGCCTACTCCGCCCCTGTTTCACGTCCGCCCCTGTTATCGCTGTACCCCCCCGGGTCCCCCCTCTTCCTCACGACCTACCATCCCCCTGTTACTCCTGGTAGCCCCATGCCTCCTTGCCACTATAACCCCAGACCCTCTTCGAAGCCGTAATACTCGTCCACATGAACCTCAGCAACCTTCTCTGTCCTTTTCTCTTTCTCTTTATCCTCCCCGTATCGGTCTCTCTCGCTCTCTATCCGCGCTCCGACTTTTGCCGCCCTCAGTGATTTGTGGCCTCTCGAATTCTCTTCGGGGGCGCCCCCTCGCTCTGGCACTCCTCTCGCGCGTCCCCCCCGCTCGGCCACCTCGCCCCGGATCCTCGATTCTTGCGCCGCCCCTGATACCTCATGAATATCATAGGATCTGGCTTCGCCCGGTTATAACCCGACGGTCCTTTAATTAGTCCTGATGCGCGTACTGCTATAAAATCCAGGATCATTTTGAATAGGGACTTTTTAAGATTAGACTTCTTTTTTTTTTTTTTTTTTTT
>NW_014333664.1:1743300-1762894 GCF_000341935.2 Cephus cinctus | reverse complement strand
TTTTTTTTTTTTTTTTTTTTTTTTCATTTATAAATAGTTTTGTCCGTGAATCCTTATACGAAATCTCGTCCGTAAGATTTATGCGTCGGCGGGTATACGTCGATATTTTTTTTTTTGGATCTACGATCAGTGACGTTATGCTCTTACAAATGTGGTTCTTCCCTTTTTTCTTTTTTTTTTTTTTCACTTCCGTCGAGAGAAATCGATCGACCCGAATGTCAAGGATATTACACGGCTCTTGGCATCCCGTCGAGTTAACGCGAGGGTATATCGACTCGCGTGAAACTCCGTGCGCGCACCTGTTCGATTTGCTTTTGAATGACTGATAGAAGACGCTAGGTGATATACGCACGGGTATAGATAAAATATTCTCGTTTACTCACTGTAATTGGTCGTAAATTAATTTTCGACGTAAACTGACCCGCGGCTACGCCGTACTACTCTCAGATACAGATTTAAAACTTACGTCAGGCAGTTTCCCTTGACATTTTCGACATCGACGTTTTACTATGTCGGATCGATTAAAAGTGGAATAACTGGTGGGATGTCCGTTGAATAATACGTAATATATAATTATAGACGTTATAGCGCATATATCGATTCTATTATCATTATTATTCCTTTGGAATTGACATCTGTCGATATCGAAGATATTTTTCATATATATGTATATTTTTTCGTTGATTGACAGTTGATACAGATAGGTAGTTTTGGTATTCAGTAGAAAAGTGAGGTTAAGTTATTCAGTATACATATGTACCTTCAGGGTACATCAGGGTACAGGGTATCTTGGGGCAGGTGTAGACAGTCAAGGAAGCAAGGGGTGGGAGAGAGAAAAAATATGGAGGGATACGAGAGTAACGAAAGGAGAGAGAGAGAGAGAGAGAGAGAGAGAGAGAGAGAGAGAGAGAGAGAGAGAGAGAGAGAACAGAGACAGCCAAAGTCGAAAGTCCAAAGAGTAAAGCGTGTAGCTCGGCTGCCGAGCTCGGAACCTTTGTGAAAAATCGTGTTATAACCCTAATTTAATTTTATGGCCGGCATTACGGGGGATTGTGTTGTATCGGTCTGGCATAATGGCCGTATATGGCCGCATATAATAATGGAGGGGGTTAATAATCAGTTGTAACGCGAACCGTCGTAAACCGCAAAACAACGAGAATCCTGGCTGGGCAGAGAAAGAAGGTGAAGAGAGAGAGAGAGAGACGAAGAAGAAAAAAAAATATTGGCTACGCTTTGGGGCCTTTGGGTTAGGGACTGTCGAAATTGAAGAAGAAGGTTAGGAGATACCCGGACGAAGAAGAGGCTAAGGGATGGCCGGAGTGCCGGAAATTGATGCACTGTGTGTTTATACGTATTTTTCTGAAGGGTGGTACCAAGACCAGCCACAGGCAGTGGGTCCGGGAAGATGGTTGGTAGGAGGCATCATTATCCTTAAGGTAGGAGGAAGGTCTCCGAGGTGGATCTACCCACCTTAGCTTCGTACCGAGCTCACTTCACCTTCTTACTGATCTTGATAGACCTCAAACGTGGCCGCTTGGCGCCGCCACTCATAAAACTTGAGACCTAATCAACCTAACCCAACCCATACTCGGGAGAGAGCCATAACCCAAAAATGACGACAATGGGATCGTCTGACGGTGACGACGTGATGACCAGCTGGCTGATACGGGATGAGGTCTTCGGAATAAAGGTGCCAAGAGGGATTCCATGTTGCTTTTATTTACTTATTTATTTGTCCTTCCCCCCCTGGTCCAACGGCGTCCCTCGTCCCTTTTGGATGGAGCAGGTCTGCTACCAAATTGCCAACTGTCTGGGGAATTTTTTCGTGGTACCAGCTGGGCGTTCCGCGACCTCGTCGGTTGGCAGGACGAAGACGGAGCTTGCGCGATCGGACGCGGATTCTTGGTCCTAAGATGCCTCATGGCGGAGTCCGACCAAACGAAATTACTATAATACCGGTATGGCGTCGGGACAACCTGCATATTCCGTTATTATTATCGATCGAGCCCTCTCGGACCGAGTATTAAAGTGGCTTCGCTCTATGTTTACGCCGGATCTCCCGAAAAACCATGAAATTACGATAATGGCCGCGTACGCGATCCACCTTAACAATGCCGCGCTCATCTCCCGGGCGCATAATCACCGGTATTTTTTACCGATCGACGTTCGGATTATGTGAGTCCGTCGATACGATATTCACGGGAACCCGAAGCACGTAAATTCATCGGATCATTCCTCGTGGCTTCCGAGAAGGCTGGATCTATTCTTACGTATAATACGGGGTATGCACTGAAAGTCGTTACCTGGTACCTTGCTTACCACCTATGGTTATAGATGCGTATACTATTACGGGACTAATTGAAAAGGCCAGACCCACGAAACGGATATCGTCCCTTAGTCCTCCTGGAGGATCTACAGGGGTATCTCGAGTCTACGTGAAAGTCGTAACGGTGGAAAGTTTCAGGATGACGTTTCGCATAAGGAGACGGATAAAAGAAATAATATCTAGACTCTCATAAAAGCGATACGCGGACACGCGGAGGATGGCAGTGAGTCTGGGGTATGGTAGTGGAGGAGCAAGTATAGGCAGGGAGAAAGAGCGAGAGGGAGAGAGAGACTATAGGTTGAGCGAAAGAAGAGAAAAGGAAGAAAGACGAAGTGGAAGCAAAGGCAAAAGTAAAAGTACCAATGGATATATGCCCTGGCTCCTCCATACGTAGAGAGAAGTAGAGGGTCAGCCAGGCAGGGAGTTCGGCTTCGGCTGCCGGGCGCCGTAAAAACGTCAATTAAAGTGTTTTATTTGATCCTTCGTTAGAACGTTGAAATGGAATTTTGATTTATGACCGGTGCAGCGCTATACGCGCGTAAATAAAATAAATAGGAGACTATAATTAGTCGGTAGGTCTAAGCTCGCTGGCCCGATGCGATCTCCCAGTGTTTGCGATAAACAGTTTTATAGATCGGCGAGCTATACTAACCTATACGATCAGATCGTTAACAATCGATCCGATCCAATCTGTCGAGATACCAGTGGGGCTCTCGGCTCGATTACGAGAGGCTGTTATGCGAGATCAATTGAAAGAGAATGAGAAAAAAAGGAAAAGTAAAGAAAGGAGAATATTGTTACGAGGAACAAGTGCCACCGAGACATCTCTGTTAAGTGAAGAAACACCGTGTTAGTCAGACATCCAGCCAGCATCCATCCAGCCAGCCGTTCAAACGTTATTGTTTATTGTGGGCCAACAGCAGTCTGATTTATTATGTCAGTTCTACGCCTATGCGTGAAATAGTAACATAATCCCTTTGATTTGTGGCCGGGCATTGTTCGTGGCGCCACTTCATCGAAGATACGTCCGCTCGTTCTTTTCTCTCTTTCTCTGTCCTGAGCCCTGATCAAAATTTCGGGCTTTTCAGTCAAATCATTATCTGGATACAAAATAACCGACAGCAGCGACGTATATTCGCTTTCCGTTTTTCTGTGTCCTTCGTTAAAGCTCTTGAATCGGTGATTTATCGGTTCTCCAATATTATTTACAATTGTGCAGATCGATCCGTTTTCAGTCTCATTAGCGTACCTGCGTATCCTGAAAAGTGAAGTTGGAAACAGAAATGGAAATTGTTCCGTGAAAATGAAATGCTTGACGTTACCGTGAATTTATGGTGGCGCGACGACCCTAGCCAGCCCAACGCTGTTTATTTGAAGAGCTCCACCAGGAATGATGTTTAATAACATAGGTTTTAAGAGAACTGCGTGCCGGATAACGCGTGCAACGTGTTATCGTTCAGCAATTGGGCCGCTAGGGGCAGTTAACGGGTCCGACGATCCGCCGTTGACTGGAACTGGAAGCCACGATGTAACCCAAGGAGTCAGAGCATAGGACGTTACTGTACAAACAGAACGCATACAGGGTTGATGATGATGAAGAGGAAGTAGGAAGCGTATACGTATAAGCAGTCGTGACTGAAACGAGCTGTAGAGTTGAGAACGATTCTAACCCGGTAAATACCTTGTTCTGTTGTAGGTAAGTAGCCGTGAGGTCATCAATAAGCTAACTTACTACGGAGACGAGTATTATGGTGCGAACCAGCAGGAGGTCCCTTCCGTTTGACGAGAGCCATTCATCCTCATCCACCTACGCGTAACCTACACGTGGCTACGCATGTGCTCGGCCATTGTGCACCCATCTATCATACGTCACAAATAACCTGGTTAGGTAGGTCGATCGGGCCAGGATAGAGACCCTGCATTGTACTCATGTTTTCTTCGATTTACCATTATGCATGAGTCTTATTGCAAGGCATAACTCTGGGTTAAGCGGACTTGGTCAAATTTAACATTTAAAAATTCCACCGTTGCTAAGTGGTTCGTGTCCGGGATAAATGAGAAAATAATTTTCTTGTCTGTTGGACTGGGACAGTTCACTGTCTGAAATAAAGAATTATGTTGGTTATTGTTATTGGTATATTGTGTATGGTAGTGTAGATTGTATTGAGTTATGCTCACCAGCCACCTTCTTCTTGGTCTCGGGATCGTCAAGAGGGTCTAGGATTGGGAAACGGCGAGAACTCGGTGATGACCTGCCAACGGCTCGCGCATTAGCCCGACAGATAGCGCTGCCTAATCGGCCCCCATAAATTACCAAATTAATATCCCGTGTTGCCGCCGCCAGGCTATCCGTCAGGTGTCAGCCGTGGTGCAGATAGCCGCCACCACTACCTACCCGGTGTCATCCACCTTGCCGACTGACAGACAGAGACCATGAACGGACAGACGGACAGGGGCTGTTAATAAAACGTGACCCACCGCAGGGGGGTGCCACCATAAGCGCTACCTGACCGTTTCTCTTGCTAACGTAACAAATCTGACTGCCATAACATAACCGTGAATTCATCGCCGAGGAAAGCCTCGTTCCATCATACAATCTATGTACTCACGTCAGCTGTCCGATCCTTTTTCTCTTAATAGCAACAAGAGTCAAATACATTGTCACATCAACACAGTCCGAGCGACTTCTTTATCCTCTCGAGTCCTTAGCCAATCAGAGCAAAGATCCCGAGTCACGTGGGCTGCGACGAACCAATCACCGTTCACTAATAACTGCCAGGAACATATGGACGCACAACATTGAGATACTGTTTCATCGAAATACTTTTACCGTTCTCACACGTGCACATATGGTACTCCGGATAATCGTAAGGGTCACGTGCCAATGCGTCGTTCTTGTATTCTATATAAGAAGGCGAACTCGAGAAAAAGCAAAGGAAGGGACCACCCAGCGTGCTGTCCTACGCGATCCGGCCGGCTCGTAGGTATGCGCAGAGGTACATACTTGCTCGTCAGCGCTCACTCGCCCACGCATTACGCATAACGCATAAAGGAAAACGACGAACCTCTAACATCCTTCTCTCCTGCCACCCTTCGAAGAGAATGCCCGACGAACCGCTTACGAATTACGCGACGAACAGTAAGCAAGCAGGCCAGTCAGACAGGCAGTCCGGCCAACACTGAAAAACCGGCTCGCACTACACGAGCGCCTCTATGCGACATGGCTGCCAATTAGCAAGCTGACATCGAGCTGACTGACCACCTTGGATGTTCGGCGCTAACCAGTCACTCTTTCTTCGTTCTATACTACTCACGTAACGTTTTAAAACTTCTCACTCTTTTTACCCTTTGACCTATGAGCTATGCATATATTTAATTTACACAAATTCACTCGTACGTCCACGTGTATATATACACATTATCGTCGACTCACTTTCGTTATATCTCAGTACGCCATCTTTATTCACGTCTGTCACTGGTCTTCTCTCATTTTTCATCGGCCTCACCTTTTCTCGTATACACCGCGTGTCCGTTTCGTTTTTGATAGCTAACAATCATATCGACGCATTACGCCTACTCGGCCGGCGTGTACGTACCGACCTCGCGTGGACGTGAGCGTCGCGACGCCCACGATGCCACTGACCTCTCATCCTCTTCTAACGCTTCGTACACAGAAGGATACCTCTTCATCCGGATGAGAATAGGTTTCTTCAAAGAATAGATATGATTTATATATCTCCCTGTGTATATAGATGACTCTCGTTGATAATATCCAAGTCATTTGACACTTGACGTATGAATGACGATTTTATCTATAGGATTAACCGTATCATTCAGCTATCTGTAGCGATAGATACCAAGTTTTTTATATAAGAAAAAAAATTTTTTTTTTTTCGAATTTACTTAGAAACTCTTAATCATTCCTAACTCGTTGTCACTGATCGTCAGTGACGTCCGAGTCATTCTGTAAGTATTCACTGATTCACCGATCGGATCCGATGACGTAATCGGGAATAACGAAAATGTCGAAAAACCCGCATGGGGTTTTAGTGAATTAGAAAAAAAATTCAAATTAAAAAATTAAAACTATCCCAAGTGTCACTCGCGAAAAAACACACAGCTTGATTATTCCACTTTCCAAGCGGACGGAGGACAAAAATTATCACGCAATTGTCCCGTCGAATTACTCGCACGTTCTGAAAAGCCAATAAAAGGCACGCTCGTCCCTCGCGCCGGTAAAGCCTCATTGCTCTACGTCATTTCCTTTCCTTCCTTCTTTGTTTTCTTTTTGTCCTACCCTTCCGTCGATCCTCCCGTATTATTTTCTGCTTTATTTTTCTTCCGCTGATCTCCTCCACCGTCGATGCTTCCACCTTTCGCTGTATAGCAGCAGCGCGTCACGTTATATTACCCAATGATAGTCGCTAATTGAGCGCGAAGATAAAACAATGGCTAATAAACCAGCGCTTCGTATCCTACCTTGGTTCGGGCGCCGGGACGCTCGCGCTCCCACGGGACGTCGTATAATCATACATTGCGAAAACCAATCCTCCGTCTCTGCAGTCGACCAGGACTTAACCATCGCTTTATCGACGTTTGGCATGAAACGCAATTTTTACCCGATCCACCCCTCCCTTCCCCTCATTCTCCCCACTCTTCCTACCTTCATCCACTCTCCATATGCCTATATCATTATTTACCTACGAGTCGCGCACTAATAATTACCAGCACTTTGCTCTCAATTTCCACATATTACTTTTTTAACACCCGGTACCGATCGATGCCAATATATACATATAACTATTGTATCTTGATCTCACAATTTATTATATTATCAACACTGTGTAGAATCAATTAATGAGTGCACTATTTTTTTAATCCGATATCTTGAAATTTTTCTTAAAAATTATTTCACTACGAACGGTTGAACCGGATCCGACGTCCCTTCGGACAGACGCCCAGGACGCCGACGACGCCTGATCGACAGTAAATTTTAGACGGTCTCGCGGTCGAATTTTGAAAAAAATTGTTTTATCTCGCGATACTGTCCCATCTTATTAGTCGTATGCCCAGCGTCGGGACGCTCGGCGTCGCCAGTAGCCTTTCTTCGTAGGACGCGACGCCGAGCGTCGTTTTCGCTTATAACGTACACGCGTACTAGCGAACCAGATCAGGCCACTTAACTTCGCACCCGCGTCCGGCCAGGACGCCGGCGTCGTGGTCGTCGTCGCTCGTGTTTTTGCCGGCGTCGTCTATAAATAGACCTTCCGACGCCGGTATCCCAAGCGTCGGCCGACTTCAGACCGGCTGTGCGTTGCGCCACGTCGGCGGGTGGGTTCGTCACTTTTGCGCAAGGTCGCGTCTACGTGCGTTGCTCTTCTTGACGTCACTGGTATGACGTCACGTCCGGGAACTCTCGCGCCTTCCAGACCCTGTATACTCAATTTACGTGTATACCGTCAGCGATGTCTTCTTTCGGGTCATCGACTATAGGGACTAGATCCCGTATGGGTACGGGGTACCGTAGTGGATTTTAAGATCCAGCCGAGGACAGGTAACCCGACACATCCGATGCATCGGACCAGAATGATCTTCGTCGCTGGCGTTTTATACGATCGATGAAAATCAATCTTGCGACAAAGCGATGACGACGATCTCGCATTGAATAACGAATTTTAGGGAGGCTGATATATTTTTTTTTTTCTTCAAGGTTCGTCGAGTACAAGTTTTTTTTACGTATGATCGAGGTCCAACATTTTTCGTATGGAAGCAAAGGCGGACGGGGTCGACTCGGAATCGGTATGGAAGATCTGCGTGAGCGACTTCTTGGTCCTGTCTTTCTATGCTTCTACACGGAAATCAGGAATGCTCGATAATCATCGGTATATCATCCTGTACGGAATGCCTACATAGCTTTACCCAACTGTATACCTTGGGCTGCCTTTCTGCGTCTCTGCGTGTGGGTCAACCTTTATGGTGGGCATAACTCGTTTGATTTCTCTGGAGATTATCTTGTTATTTATTGGAAAGCCGGATCCGGCGTCTTCGCCTACCCGAAAACCGCGCATTTATTGGACGAGACCACCGGCCAGGGAAAGACGTGGATCATCGATAGTCATTGACGTTTATTCGCGATGGATTTGCCATTTTTGTAAATCGCACGCACGACGTATATCTGTATACGATCGACCGAACGGGAGGATGACATATGTTGAGAACTTTATTATTCGTTGGTTAATTTTTATTCTCACTGTAAATAGCCTCGTGACTATTTTGCGGATTGATAAATATTTTTTTTTTTCAAATTGGCAAGAGAAAAATACATTTTTGATTTTCTGCCAAATTTTTTTTTTCTCTTTTTTTTTTTTACAATGGCTCCCGTAGGTACGTATATAATTTTAACGTGGCTATAAAACGTCAAAGTAACGTTCATCCGTTAACGCTGGTCCTAACCTCAAAAAATGCTCGTATCTCTTCAGTATCGTTTCGTCACGACGATAAATATTTCCTCGTTAGCCGAGGAACAAGATTGAAACTAAAAACAGGAAAAATTTATTAGCAGCCTCTTGGAACAATCCTCCGTATCTTCGGACATTGAAGAAAGTCTTTCTAGAATGTTCGATACGACCCGCAAGCATTGTTCTGATAAATAAGACAAAAAAGGAGGATAAAAAAAAAGAAGGGAAATCCCTACACAGCCAAGAAAAAGGCCACAGCGAACGAACCGTCCGCCGTACGTTGTCTGCCATAAGGCCGATGCACGTGGGGCTGCGGTTAGGTAAACACTAAACGTTAATTCTCATAAGCCAAAGTTCGTAAAGTCGAACTAAGCGAACACAGTTACAGTCCGGTAAGATGAGACGGTACGGCGTCGCGACGCTGTACGTGTAAAGGGATGGAATATCGTGTGCGTGTAAAACGTAGGTCGCTATACCTATATAGTGCGTCGGTATTAGTAACGGCGTGAAGTAGTCGCGACGAGGGACGTCGGCGTCGGTAGGTAGCAGTCGACGCCCAGCGTCGTCCTCGTCGACTGGTACGGGGTCGGCTCTTGGAAAGTTGTGTTATGGCAAAGGCCGCTACGTGCAGGCTGCACAACTTGATAATAATAAACTGAAAAAGGAGCAAAAGACGTTATTTTAAAAGGGAAATGCAGCGCCGCATTTTTATGTCTTCGCCAGAACTTTTCATCTCCGCGCTAAAGGAGACGCTGGCTCGCTCGGGTTACGGGAGGGGGCGGGAGGCTCTCTTGCCAGGTTCCTCCGGCGTTCGGATGGAGTTCAGATGGCTCGAAAGTGCGCGCCACCGGGAGGAATACTGGAAGGAGCTAAAACGTGGAATGAAACGGCAGACTGCCGCTGATGAAATTCATAATTTAGATCCAATGCGCCTCTCTGTACCTCGTTTAGAATACACTACTATTTATAGTCGAAATTTTCCTCCTTCCGTACAACCCAGGATATCCAACCCCTCCGTGGAGCAACTTCAGCATCAACTGCCCCTGCCCCCAGCCGTACCTTCGAATCCCCCCGGTATACCCCCCACCGGCCTTTCATTCCTCTAAAGACCTCACAGCGGAAGTACGGAATCAGCCAGAGACGGAATTTCATCGTCTACCGAAGACTATAACCTAAAAAAAAGAAAGGCTAACACAAGAGTCTAAGACAGCGAGAAGCCCGGAGCGAACGGACACGAGTAACTCGTACGCTCATTGATTTCTTTATTTATGTCCTCGTTTAGACAGGGATCTCGAGGGTTGGCTTTCCTTCTTTTCTTTCTCTTAGTCTTCCGTCTCTTTTTTTTCCTCCTCTTCGACCTTCCCTACTAATCCTCTTTGTAGCGTCCGAGAGTCCCGCGAGCCCGAGACTATCAGCCCGATCGACACTGGGCTCGCTTCGCATGCAGGAGTAATTGGCCGTTGTACGCGTGAGCTTGCACGCACGCACCACGTGTGCCGAGTGCGATCCAACCTAGTGCTGAATTACACGAGGCTAGTCGAACGAGTCGATGGGTAATGGTATAGTGCACACGTGGTCTTGTGTATGTATATACGTATGGTACTTAGGTATATCATAGGGTTAGGTTGGTTTAAGTTCCTGTACTCATAGAAGCACAAGCTGCCAGAACGGTCGTATCGGCCTGGAGCCACGTTAACCCACCGAGTGACGGCTGGGTGGCACGCATCTTGAAGAACTGCCCCTTCCGTTTATCGTTGGCTGTCGCGTTTTATCCGGCAGTTATTCCATCCCTAATAGGATGTAATATTATACGGAGAGTCACGTCCACTTGAATTCGCGGGCTTTAACGGTGACTGGGCACGAAACTACCAGGGTACGATCTTGGCTTTTATACCTTGTTGGTTTGTAATCTCCTATTGTACGTATAGAGGGAGACAGGTCCTTCATTTCTTTGTCAAATAATATTTATCGTTGCTCCCTACTCCTTCCCTGCTACTAATAGTAATTAATTGTAGACACTTACCGTGTAGTATTGATTGTCCAACAATTTTACGCCATGTTGTCCTAGTACTTTTTTTTGGATTTCTCACGCGAGCATGCCAGTTTGAAAATTGAGACTTCACGACAGCCGATCTCTTGGGACGTGGGACAGTAATTGCCAGAGTGACCGTTGGTGGCGCATCGATCGACACGCGCCAATACCCTATGTCTAGTATGTATAGAGTACAATTCCAATTCGAAGGCACGGCCACACGCGTTAAATTGACTGTAATTGCGTTCAATGTTACACGTGGACAGATGATTCAAAGTCAATTGCGTGACCACAGCCAGTGCGACGAAGAAACGTCAACGAAACCAATTGAGTTTACGACAGCGGCCGAGGGGCGGCGCCACGATCGCCGGTACCGAACGCGGTTATAATGAGAACGCGAAAGATATCTACTGGGGGGATTCAGTGCAAGAGCATCAACCCCTTGTCATCCCTAGATACGAATAAATACGACCACGTGGTGTGTACCGTTTCTGGTGGATTCTCCATATTCCCCAAACTCCATCGCAATTTCAATTCTACTGCTCTGGCTGTCATCTACGTGTATACGTACACACGTGCTAACATATGTGGAGAAGATAGACACGCGTACCGCTGTCTGTATATTAGAAGCCGTATGTCCATAATGCCGGACCGAACAATGGACGCTGAATACCCGATTGCTGGGTACATAATGTGCCGAGCAAGTAACGTAGGAGGACGCTGAGGACAGCGTCGGGACGCTAGACGTTCTGGCAGTTTACGTCGATCAAGTAGCGCATCAGCATTCAGCGGTTATTTTAGCGCTTCCTTTTTCTGCAGTTTTAATCATTAGGAAGCCCACGTCAAAATGTCCGCCCTGCACGGTGTCGGGGCGACACCGGAATGGCAGCGATGCCGTTTGTCGCAAGCTTTTACTCCTCCTGTTCCCCGTATCCATCTATGACATATATGCAACTATATAGGTATACAGTCATATACACTTGGGACACAGCAGATAGGTACGTAAACATATGTGTACTTACGTGCGATCGGGATCCGTTTCAGGAAATGGGAGACGGAATTGATTGTAGGAAACTGGACGTTTCTTTGTTCGTTTACTGATTATGTGACGTCACACCGATCGCTCGATGGATAAATGACTCTGGATAATTAGACAGAACTTTTAGTGACATATCTTTCGTAATTCAATCTGACAGCTTTTTTCCCCTGCTATTCGCCTGTCCTTCTCTCGTCTATTTTAATCAAGAGTTACACTCGATTGACTTCTCTTAGCTGTTAGTTCTTCTTTTTTTTTGGCGTGCTATTATATGTCATATGGACCTTTTACTTCTCACCTTCGTAATGCCACTCGAGACGCTACGAAGTTCAGGAAACAAAGTAACGGTCCCGTAAGTTCGACTTTCATTGTCCCTCGGTCGGTATGGCAGAGAGGTATTTCTTTTTCTTGACGATGCCGGTACAATAAATCCTCGTAGTCCAGGTAGGAGCGTGGTCGTTGGACGATAATATTCGTGTCTCGAGTGCGCATACATCCTTACCAAGAAGAGAAAGGGTTGGCGATCAGGCAGAAGATAACGTTCATAATGAAAGGCATTCATTCCACTGCGAACCCAACAGTGAACTTGAGTGACGTGGTTGCAGACAGCTGCCCAAACCTGATCGGTCCGTCCGTAAGTCCGTGCGGCAGTCCGTCCTTCCGTCCGTTCCGTTCGCTCTCACGTGATTCCTTTTATGATATCGTATAACCAGCCGAACCGGAGCCCGCTCACCGGGTCCGATTTAAAACCGGCGCAATCTCCTGCAAGGTGCACACCGTCCTCGCCATTCTATCTGGCTCGAAGAATTTTCACGCGCGAGATAGGCTTCCATCTGGCGGCGAATTCTGTAAGCTAAGAAAAAAAGATAAACGGTAGCAGCTTATGGAAACGCCTGTACCTATTTAGCGGACGGTGAATCCTTTGGTGGATCGTTCAATTGGAATTTCGACAGAAATATAATATTTGACAAGACATTGCTAATTGAGAGCATCTGCGATTCCATCTGGATACACCGGGGATCGGTTGCTCGGGGATTCCCCCTCTTACGGCTTTTATTTAGGTTATAAAATATTTTATGACGTTTTCATACGATATAGGCACGTCACCGTTAACTTTTTACGATACATTCACCAGTCGTGGTGACGTCATCGCGCGTCAATACGATCACGGGTAAATCGTATTTCGCGTTCTATAGGTTAATATTTAATATGTAACTTGAGGTAGGTTTCTATGATCGGTTCTGGTTGAAGCTTCGAGGATTCGTATTTCGCCGGGAATCGGGAAAGGGTCGACATGGCCGTACGCTGATCTCTGCGATTCACGTCGGTAGATGGCAAAACCAAGGTTTCCACGAGGAAACTGGCCTAACCTCTAAAGAATACACCCACGCAACCAGGTCGAGTTCACTACCGGTTTTGCAGCTGTGTTCACACTGGACCTCGTACAACGACGAGTTCAGCTTAATATAATACCATGATACACAGTGCCACCTGGCGCATCTTCCTCTTCGCGTATTCCTTTCTGTGCTTTCATAAGCGTCTTCCGCGGAAATTTTTACTTCCTGGGAATGACGTTTTGTTTAGATAACAATATGCAGGGTCTCATTCCGACATGGGGTTACATTATTAATTGAAGATTAGATACGAATTCTTGAATCTTATTTCTCTTTGTTCTCGAATCGTCAATTTCACTGTTGGGTTAGGGTTAGGTCCTCGCGGTTCTGTTCTCGTCCAGGAACAGACACTTCGAGGAGGTCCGACATCGAGATTTATCGCTTTTCTCTTATAATAGGTACGAAACGGGTTGCGCGTCGTGGGTGGGTCGAAGTACTGATGACGGAGGTCGCGATGACGGCGTTACGAGGGAAGCTTCCTTAATATGTAGTCATCAGGGTTCGTCATCGTAGTCGTCAGTTCGGGATGCATCTTCTTTTCACTCGACTCCGCTCGGTGTACTATATAATTTAAAATAATGATAACAATGCATAAGTTACTACATCTTACAATGAAGTCTTAACGACGCGCATGCGCAGCAGCGAATGCTTGCAAATGGCGCGTAAATTTGAATACAATTTCAAAGTGCGCGAGCTTCTTGTCGGCTAATGATAATAAAGAGCGTGGTACGAGGTCAAAGAGGTCGCCATTATTGTCTCAGAATCGGCAGCGTCGCTCGTGGCAAGTCAAGAATCGCAGTCACAGCCAACGACGGCTTCTTATTCAGTCGCACCGGCGGCATTGCTGGAAACGTTCCAGTGATTTTTTTCTACCGTGGCTCTTTTGAACCTGGACCGAAGGGAAACTACTCTGGGGCGAGCGTGACGCTGACAGAGTTACGCTTACGCCATCCTCGCTTCTATGGAACGCGTCGAACCCCTCGGCTAAGGCTCGCCATAAATATCAGCGGTGACGTTTGGGGAAGAAGAAAAAAGGAAGAGAAAGAATGAAAGAAAGAAAGAAAAAAAAATAGAAAAACTTGCTCTCCTATAGACGTACTTCCATCCACGATATAAAACGGCAGCAGATATTAAACGTATCCTTTCCTAGAGCTTAACGCCAAGAGATTCCTCCACGTTGGTGTTGACGCTCCTGGCAAAACATTCTGATCGGTATAAATCTTGAGATTTTCCTATAAAAAAAAAAAATATTGTATATAATTCTCTAAAGACATACGTAGACACAATAAATATAAAACGTATATATCATTGCTATTATACCATCTCTCGCAAACTGGGCCTTTTATCGTGGATGGCGCTCGTGACGTAGGCATGTATCTGCAGCTCGAACGCATTCTACAGTCTGTTGTTAAAGAGAGAAAGAGATAGAGTAAAGACAGTGAAAGAGAGAGAGAGAGAGAGAGCGGGTACCGTTGAGATCAAGAGAGGATAGAAGGTCCATGAGGGATGAGAAATGGAGTGGAGAGCGGGAGTGATTTATGCTAAGTTGCTGACGCTGGCAAAGCGAGCAATACGCTCCCAGCGGCCATCTTGGGCCCCTCGTTTTCGCTCTGCTCTCGAACCGATTGATGGACCATGGGTCACTCATATAGTTACAAACTTGTTTCTTATCTCCTTTGATTTCTTGAAAACCTTCAAAAGTCATATACACAAATGTACTCTCTCTCGCTCTCTCTCTCTCTCTCTCTCTATCGTTCTCATCCTTTACTCACTCACTCTATTTCCCAGCACTGATCCAGGCAACAGCAACATCATCCCCTTTTCTTCGACATCCCTCTTCCACAAGTCCTCCACCGCTGGTCGTACCTTACACCCTGGGCCTGTCGGACTTCTGTCGGTCACTCGCAGATTTACGACGGGGCTTCGGACCTGGGGGTTCTGGCGCAACAATGAAGCCGCGCCATTTGTCACAGAGGCGCTTCCTACTCCTAATAACGTTGCCGTTCCAGACTATACGCTATATCGTGCAGTCATGCTTGCTGTACGGCTCGACCTTTGCTTTGGCACGGATCGTGATCTCATCTCCTTTTCCTACAAAGTATATATGGGTATGTATATATATATATAGTCTCACACAAAATACCTACCTTCATTCCATCCCTTTTCTTAACTATCTCACAGTCGCTCTTATACACTCCTTCCACTTCCTATACAGTGGTCCACGTACAGCATCCAACCTTCGATCTCATTCACGAGGACCCTTCTCGTCAGTTCCTCGTCTGTTTAGCCCATCTATTGCTACACGTATTCAGTATGCTTTCATGTGGAGCACGAGAGGATCCTTAGCTGAAAAGTACCGAAGGCCCAGTACTATTTCGTAAGATACAATGCAACGACAGCTTTCTCTGGAATTGTCATACAAATTGTCGTATTCACCAGCCAATCCAGTAACGTACTGTATACCTGTAGGGGGGCACACTGTATTACCTTTTGTAGATTCAACTGTATTATCTGTCCTTCGTCAAGGACTCGTATCTCGAATATTATCGAGACAGAAAATCGATGGTCCATACTGGATAATTCATTAGTCAGCTGCACGTTTATCAGTCATATGACGTACAGTGTGTTCCAGCTAAGACGTACTTTAATGAAATTATCTTAAAGGGGTTCCCTTCCGACATACCGAGGCTTCACAATGCTCATGAATACGTCTGTTTAATAGTTCAGGGAAGCGCCGTGACGTGGCTCCACGTCAACGTCTCTTTTTTTCTTGGTTATCATCACTTGGCCAGCACGGGAATTCTTCTAGATCCACTCGACCACTCACTACGAGACACGGAAGCATTGTGGTGGATACACGGGTTCTCGAATTTGTTTCCAGGACACGACGATCACTACCGGGAAGGATCCACTTTCCTGTCCGAGGCGTTCAAATAAATCTGACAACGATGTCACTGCCGATGTCAATAGAAATTCTGAGGAACAGCACGGGATACCGACTGCGTCGAGGTTATAGGAGGTGGAAGGATTCGGAGAGAAAGAGTGCAGCGGTATAAAAGATTGGAAGGTGGAAGTCACTGTAGGAGAGACGTGGGTGGAAGTCAGATAGAATCGAGGATGTAAAGGAGAGGTTAGGATGCCCGACGAGAAGGCTCGGGCGAACGTATCCCACAGGAGCGATTCCCGCCGCGGGAAAACAATACCGGCTAACGAACCGAACTTTTAACGGTAACGCGAGATCCTCGGGGACGAATAGCGAGAGATAAGGGAGAGACTGAGAGAGGAAGCGAACGCGATGTCAACGTTAGACCGAGGGAGGAACTGAGAGGACGAAAGTCAAAGAGATAGGACTTCGCTTCTTTGCATATCGTCCGCTCATCGATACTTCGCTTTACTACGGATTAGATGGCAGCACGTTCGGCAGCGCCGCCAAGTGTGGGACGACGTAAGCTTATTATACTTATGCTCCTGTCCTATCCACAGTCACTGCAATCGTTACATTATACTAGGGTCACACCCGTCTACATCTGATAGGTAAACTCTAGGTGTGGCGATAAATGGTATTTATTTTTTATCTTATTCTTACATTTCTATCTTGTACATATTAGAATTTTTTTAAGTATATTTATTAATTGATCTTTGCATGGTCTTACTGAAATATTCTGGGCTTTATATTATACTCTTGTTACTTCAAGTATTACAAATCGAGATGTATATGAACCGATCACAATAAGTGGACGTGACAGTTTCCGATGACCGTACGTCTGATATATGTCGCCACGTGTGGACGTATGTTAAGAAAAGTGTAGCGTCTATCAGGACAAGGTCCATAAGCGTGGTAGAGTTTGGGGAGATGCGACGTCTGTAGCCTATGAGAGAGTGAAAAGGAGAGAGACAGAGGGAGTATATCATTGAATGTGAAAGACAGAGAGAGGGAGTGAGTGAGTGAGAAAGAGTGAGAGAGAGAGAGAGAGAGAGAGAGGGAGTATGAAGAAAATCGGCAAGGGGTCCGCGATGGCGAACAGAGCGAACGGACAGCTCGCTTATTTATGGCGACCATACTTCAGATATATGAACTGGTTCTGTCGAAAGTTCGGGATGCATCTTTTCCCAGTTCAAATGTATAGAGAGGTGTCCCGCCGTTCGCTTTCAGCGAGAGATTTGTGAGGGGTCACCTTAATGTAATATTGAATGAGCTTCATTTTTTTTTTTTTTCCGTGAAGGAACGCCCGCTCCCCCGTACGAGGAGTGATATAAACTGAGCACTCGCCAATCTGTTCGGATCGAGAGTCGAGAGTCGCATTTTTCAAGCGAGAAGAATCCTAGGGTCCTTCAAGATGGCCACCATGGGATGACGAAGTTGTCCGTAAGATTCGGTCGGTATACGCGTCATAGATTATAATTTTTATAAAATAAATCAACGTTCTTGGATATAGCTCGTTTGCTTGTACACGGAGTTGTATATTTCTCTTTTTTTTTTTTTATTTTACCCGTAATACGAAGTCGCGAATGAAAGTATCCTCTCTCTGCGACTCTTCCGCATCAGACACTTCGGTGCCGGGTTCCACTATAGGATTGGCTAATTTATGTTTATCTGCTGCCTTTACGAGGATCCCCCTGCTGCCCCTCACCTCCTCCTCGTGTGTCCAGCAGGGTGGCGAGGCCGGTTATCCCCCGTTTCCGATATTCGGCCAAAAGAAGAGTCTGACGATAGAGCGGATAAATAGATAGATGGGCAATATTATAACTCACCGGCTGTCATCCGGTATGGCCGAGTCCGGCTGCTAATCAGACCCTACTCGTTCACCGGGAGTCATCCCAGGATCCCCTTCAGGAAAAATGGATTTATTGCCATTTGCCTCGACTTCGGCACGCTATCGAGTTCCCTGATCCGTAGAATTTAACCAGCGCCATTGCGACTCGTCGTTACCCACCCTCCTCTAGCTTCATTCTCTTTCTCTCTCTCTCTCTCTCTCTCTCTCTCTCTCTCTCTCTCTCTCTCAATAATGTCCCACCACCTAGTTCTGACGTCCTTTCGGCTTCAATGTCTCGGAAAGCACCAGGCCCCGTAAGCAACTTGCGCTAGTCGTTCCTGGCCGTGCGCGAAAAATTATGGCCCCCCGGCATAGCAGTCGACGCCATTGCTTCGTCCATTTCCTTTGCTCCTCCTTGACGACATCTACCTTCGTGTTCGCATACCTTATTCAAGATTGCTCAAGTAAAACTCCCTAGACTCCAGTACCAACCCCCAGCGCTGCAGGTGTACCAACACGAACATTATCACGACACGGAAAATTTTTCTCAACGAATGCTCACAGAGTAACTTCGACCGGTCGATACTTATCGATCCTGATATTGGATCGAGATTCGATAGGTTACGTTAGGTCGTAAAAAATGACAGTACAATGCATACAACAATACATCATGCAAAACGTGATATCGGTATCGAGTATCACGTGGCGTATAAAATCCTGGAATGTCAGCAGCTTCGCCATACCTGAACATAACCTAAACAACTGGAAGAGACAAGCAAGCGGCTGCTTCCCGTACAAGGACAGAACTCTCGATACGCGACAACTTCGGTTACGTGTATCGATATACCAATGCTAGAATAAAGAACCGTCCCGTATTTCCGGCGCTAGTATCGGCGCACTCTTATTTCACCAGTGCGCCTTAACTCCGTGTGTTTTTTCAACTAGATTTATTACCAAACTCCCGGTGCTCCTGGACGCTCGAGCTAAACCCTCCGAGCATTTCTTTCCGTTCCTTTATCACCGACGCGCATGCGCGTACCGCGCGCGAGCATACGCGTCACTCCGTCAGGAAAACTTTTCCACAGCTCAGAGTGAACCAGCTTTTCAAGATCCTCCGGATAACTTCCGACTCGCCGGAAGTGTAACTCAGAAGTATCTCGCCTCCTTTATAAGTCCGAGACTCGCTGAAAGATTCACGGTACGATACATCCAGTACCTATACGTACCGCGGTACTACGGCGTGTCATGATTCGATGGCGGAGATACAAAATTTATACATGACGTCACACGCGGTACGATTTTCCAAGCGTCACAACGTGGCGCGCGCGCCGCCAACTGACTGAACGCGGAGTTACGTCGTGGTTTACTACTTTTTCGCTATATAGATAGGTGGCAGGTTATGCGCTCACACAGACCTTAAATGCAGCCGTGGTAAAGGACGACGAAGCATCACACTCTTCGGTTTTACGGTTCCAAGGATATGCACGTATATACCGAGAGAGTCACTCATACAGATTCCTATGCATTGGCGCATGCATATAGATATACGTACACAGCAGTAGAGAAAGGCAAACTGTTGGTGGGGTGGACGGTG
>NW_014333664.1:1740610-1742944 GCF_000341935.2 Cephus cinctus | reverse complement strand
TTACAGAGAGCGTGGTGTCTCGCTAAGTGGGATGGGGGCGTGGGTGGAATGGGTAGGAGTGGGGGGTTCGGTATACGGCGCCCCTCCCCGGAGTGGGGATAGGTCAGGGATGCGGCGGGGATGCATGGAGGGGGTAAGGACTCAGTCGGTGGTGGGGATACGGGTCCGCGGCGCCGTCAGTGCGCCACGTGCTGCCGTCACGGGAGGGTGTACGTTTCCGCGTTTATAACATTACTCGTATCGGATCGTATATTTTACTGGAGTGTCGTTAAGTAAAAACGCGTGAGCACTCGATCGATCGCAGTGCGAGGATACTTGTTTCTTTTAATCGGTTATGGGACACGTGATGAACGATCGTCGGGTCCCTTGTATCTTCGTTACTAAATTTTCTTATCTTACCGCCGCCGTTCCTCGACGCGAATCGTTCTCTCCGGTGTTGTATGTGGGTTTCACTTTTATGCATTGTGATGAATGGGCGGTTAGGCCAATCCTGTGAATGAAGCCTAAGGAGGCCTCGGTGCGCGCTCTCGGATACTACTGTACTATCGCCAGAAGAGATGCCGAGGATTTTCGTACCCGGTGTCGTGTTAAGTTTCCACTGCTACATCCTTGCCAGTGTCTCCGTCAGAGTTTATGACATTTATCACCGTCAGCCGTCCTCTCACTGACGGATTAATCCGCCTGGAACCACTACTTACGGTGAGTTTTAGCTGTTGCGTATACCTACCTTCCTTTTTTGTACCCGATATACGCGAAAATTTTTTTTTCTCGTTTTTTGAGCAAAAATTTTTTTTTTTCTTTTCCTTCGTCGCATTTTTAGTCTACGACAAATCGATGAGAATAAATTTTTTTTTTTCATACACGCGAAACTACTGTTCAACTTCGGGTACCCCGTGTGTCACGCGTACGCGGTACCAGTCGACGTAGATCAGTGTCGAAGTATATTAATGACAGACGGTCCCGCGGGACCGTGCTCCAGAGTGGACTTTGTTTTTTTTTTCAATTTTCACATCGAGAGTCGCGCGCACCGCGCTCGGCGAGTGCGAATGGGTTATGTAAACAAAAGTGCGGTGTACATAGCAGGTGGGCGAGTCATGCGGTATCTGCGTGAGCGCCGGTGCGACCGTTTAGACGAGAGAATTATAGCCGCCGGTGACAAATACCGGCTGGTCGAGTCTGATCAGTTGACTTGGATTCGATTCACATTACTGTTTTTTTTTGTTTTCGATACCACTTTTTTTCCTTTTCCTCTTTTTTTTTTCATCAAACATTTTCGTACCTCGTGTCATCAATTTCGTACCGGTTATTATTCTCGAGTGTCTATCGTTCGTCTCTCTCTCTCTCGCCGTCCAGTTTCGCGCTCGTATTCTCTCTCTCTCTCTTTCTGTCTCTCTCTCTCTCTCTCTCTCTCTCTCTCTCTCTCTCTCTCTCTCACACCTTTTTTTCCTCTGTCCTCCTTCCTCTTTATTAATCGTTTCGGCTAATCTCCCGGCAATCCACTCCGCTCGCTTTTCGTCGTTACGTGTCACCGGGTCGTTTCCATTGGGCGACCGAACGTTCGTATTGGCATGTAATAAATAGTCGCAAGGTAAGCCTCGCATCGTTTTGCAATGTGGCCGAATTAAAAGTCGCAAAGTCGTCCGAGCGGCGTATCGTTAACCTTGTTCACAACGAAAATAGTCGCGCCCGAGTACGTCGCGCCTGTGTATTTCTTATGCGTATCTGCATATGTCGGCGGAGGACGCATGCAGGGAAACGTTGCGAGAACGAGTTTCTCGTACGCGAAGGAACGAGACAGGAGATGGCGAGATGGCGAAGGCGAGAGAGAGAGAGAGAGAGAGAGAGAGAGAGAGAGAGAGAGGGAGCAATGAGAAAAATGAGAGAAGTCGCTGAAGTGGACTGAGAGCCGTGCGCGTCGCTTAATCGGAGACGCCTGTCACTCGCGTCTCGGAGTGACGTCGCGGCGCAAGGACTACGTCTGTATAGAGCGCGCACCGTTTGACGCTTTAATACCCTGCGGAAAGCGCACCTACACGCTCCACAATTATCGACACGACGGCTGTCCCGCAGTGGCGAATACGACGACTGACTACCGACATTGCCGGGGCGAGACCTTATCGCGATCGTCGCGATGGAAACAGGATCGCCAGGATTTATTTATTTATTCCCTTTTTTTTTCCTTTTTTGCACTCGTGAAATTTCTTTGCAACTTTAATATATTTTTTTTCACACTTTTTTTTTTCACCCCTCTCCCGAATCATCTTACCGGAAACACTGCCTTCTTGTACACCCGACTAGTCTCCTGCGTGGACACCCACCTGCTTTCACGGTTGC
>NW_014333664.1:1739445-1740309 GCF_000341935.2 Cephus cinctus | reverse complement strand
TGAGCTGTATAATATTCATATAATGTATGTATATATATATATATATATAGACAGACGATAAACCGTTCGAGCATGACGCGGCCATTCGCACGCTTTCCTGTCCCGTCAGTATCTGTATAGGAGAGACAGTAGAGAGTAAGACGTATACATAGCTAGCTATATGCATACAGCGAGAAAGAGAGAGACAGAGATACTCTCTCTCTCTCTCTCAGTTGCATGCGAATCGCACGCAAGCCTAAAAGCCTATATACACTTGGTACACCACCCACGACCCGACCCATCAATCCCCATCGTCACATCTTGCAAAACCAACACCCACTCCAGGCTATTCGTGTCCCTTTGATCAGATCGGAAATTATCCAACAGTCCCATTGCGCGTTCCCGCACGGCGTCGCTCCAGAACCCATGCGGCGCCCAAAGGTGCCCAGTGACTTTTTCTTATCCCCCGTACTCGGCCAATCTCCCGCGCACGCATCAAGCAGTCACAATACATTCTCACTGACCACGTGCCGTAACACCCTTATCTCGTTCGAAACGTCATCGGTCCCAGCCCGTCATCCGCGCCGTAAACCAATTCGAATGACGTCCAATTTGTCAGGCGGGCGAAAACAGCCGCAACGGGATCCGGCGATCCCTCCCTCCTACAATTACTCGATCGATCCTGCCAGATCGCTAATTTTTCCCAATCGTCGCTGTACCTGAAACTGGCTATATATATATATATATATATATCCAGATGCATACATATACCGAAGATGGGTAGTCAGTGACGTACGGTAGGTTTGAATCGGGTCAGGTTAGGGCAGGTCAGTACCTAGCAGTACCACGAAGGGTTGCTAGAATGCGGTTTCGCCGAGGGTGGCG
>NW_014333664.1:1737486-1739393 GCF_000341935.2 Cephus cinctus | reverse complement strand
GGTGGTTGATCGGTGGAGGGCGGGGGGGTAGGTATAAAAAGTTTTCCAAGTATCCAAGAGGACGACACGTGTCTCTCCGTCTGCCCATTTGCATGTCAGCCCGTCTATTCGTCCTGCGAGACGCTCGCCACGTCACATCGTCTCAGCCCGTCAGGCGGTTGACAAGTTGTTCCTACACTTGCTCTTAGCCGGTTAATAATAAAGTCGCTTTATCGCTAAATATAGATTGTTGAGGAGGGAGCGAGAGAGAGGGAGCGCGCGGCGGCGAGAGGGAGGAGGACAGAGGGATCGACGGGGGACACGCGGAGAGACGGTAGCCGGTCGCGCTTTTGTGGACGGTTGACTTAAAGAACGGCGCCGTAAACGATTCCTCGCCTGATTGGCTCGTGTCGAACGCAAAATCGCGAGATCGTTAACGATCGCTCTTAGCGAATTGTAATTGGAAATGTTGGATGCACGCGATCGTCATTGACGGAATATCTTTCTTTCGCTCTCTCTCTCTCTCTCTCTCTCTCTCACACTCGTGATTACCATTTACTACGATCCGCGCGCACGGCAGCCCATGCACGTTATGTCTTGTGGATTCGTGATCCGTATACGTATACATATATATGGGTCGCGTGTACAGTCAAAGCAAAATACTTTTTTCCTTTGACGCGCAAAAGGACCGACGTCCACGGGCGTCATTGTCGTCCTACTCATCTTCGACGTCGACCTCGTATCCAGCATCCCCCTTGTACGTCCTTTGGCATCTCTCGGCTCTTTTCTATCTGGTACCTGAAAGAGCCCAGTGTACGTGTGTGTATATATATATATATATCTAGTAACAGGGAGGACACGCGTTACTCCGTAGGAATCGAAGCGCGCCCCGAGCGTTCGTTAGTGGCTGCCTGTGCTGCGAGAAGCCGGCAAAGATGGGTAATGCGAAATGCAAAAGAGGACGAAGTCCCTCAGCTCGGTAGGTACCCAACAGCACGGTAGTCGAGTGTGGGATGTTTTTTTTTGTTTCCTTCTTCTCTCTCGTCGATCGCTACGTCACTTAGGCTCCAGGCGTAAGTGTACGAATCTGTCCGAGGACGCTGGGACACGCGGCGTGTAGGAGGCGAGTACACGGGACTTGCAAGTGTGGCGCACGGGGGTCTGTCTTTCTTTTTATTTGCTCTCTCTCTCTCGCTCTCCCTGTCTCTGCGCCTTACACGCTCGCTCCGTCTCTCTCGCACTCGCTCAGACCGTCAGCCCCCCTCGTTACCCGTATGCTCTCTACCCTGTATCTATTGAAGTCTGCGATGACGGGTCCCGTCTGTCAGCAGATCAAAGCTGAAGTAAGCTCTCTTTGTAATGCCTTGCCGAGCTGGTATTTAATTATGTACGAGATCGATATTGGGGATGGCTCGCTCGCTCGCTCGCTCCTCGGGGCTCCTCGCGACGTGTATTACACGTCACGGGGAAAATAAATTCACTTTTCAGATTACTCGGCGAATGACTTTATATATCGGGTTCGCGATTATTCGATGATATTTTTTTTTCTTTTTTTTTTTTTTTAAGAGGCCATACGTATGGCGCGTGTGTGCTTCGGGTATAGGATTCTCGAATTAACGGGATTTTGACGTCGGATCCGAATTTATTGGAAAAATCGAGAACCCGTGACTTCACTTTTGGGTTAATCCATTGGCGTTTTGTTAAATCGTTCGGATTCATCTGCTGACGTTGTTTACGTACGGATCTCGTTTTCGTGATATCCATGTATAAAGGTGTATATACATATATAGATGAGCTTATATTTATATAAGTTTCAGGTAATTCTTTTGGTTTTACCAGATATCTATCGGAGTGCCATTAGTTTTTATGCAGATTTTTTTTTCACGTTGAATGTTTTTCGGAGCACGTGGGGTTAGAGGGGGCGGGCG
>NW_014333664.1:1734575-1737152 GCF_000341935.2 Cephus cinctus | reverse complement strand
TTTTCGTTTTCCGGTCATTCAGCGAACTTTTGTTCGCGGTTCTCACGCGGACCCGGTGAGAGCGACGCTGAAAAAGATTCGTCCGCACGGCGACCGCGCCAATTTGCGTGGACCCCGGGTCCACTCGGCGACGCGGGCCAAATCCATCGGCTCGATTTTCATTTCACGCATCGTCGCGGCCCCGACGTGCGGCAGGAAAAATTATCGCGGCGACCCTCGAGTCCCGACCACGTGGTCCCACCCGTCCACCAGCGTCCACGCCGCTGTGTTTACCGGGACGATTCGCGCCCGTTGACGTTTTCCGGAAAAAATGTATGCGATTTCCGGGCACGCCCCCTTCCCCCTACGCCGTTTACATAGCAAATGTGAAATTGCCGCTGTTCGCGTTATTTTCCAACGGATTCACCTCGGTTCGACAATCGCCAAGCTGCTTCCTCCTATTGACCTCCACTGGAATGTACACGATGCGCCCCCAGTACAAACGTCAAAGTGGCCGCTGATACGTGCACGCGTATATTGCGCACGTGCGCGATCACCGCGTATCGCTGGACACAGACTGCCCGGTGCACGCGTGCCGAGTCTCCCAGTGATTATAACGTTTTTGATCGTCGACACGTAAAATTATATTTTCCCAATCAATTAATATCTGGTCCGTATTAATACCGGACGGTGGCTAATGACTGCGGTACCGGCAGTGACCTCTGAACTCCGCCCTAACGAAATGACCCCAGGCCCAGTCTATCGTACGCCCGCGAATTTTCCACGTGCTTCTGACAGTTCGTCGCTATAAAATCAACTCCGCTACCCATACCTGCCGTAAGTGCTGCTTACACGTGTTGTCTGTCTTTGGCCCATAGCGACTCCGCAGCACGTTACCCGCGACCCCGTAGTCTGTTAAAGCGTCGCCCCGTGCCTTTCGGCATCCACCGTAACGGCCCTTCGCGCGGCCGAGTACCGGGTCTCTTGGCTTTTTACGTAGTCGCAAGGCGCCACATCCATCAAACCTGTCAGGTTGACAGTGCGACGCGAGCAAAGTGTGTCTGCGCGTTGCACGTTGTGACTACTTGGCCGGGATGTAGGAGGGTCGGGGCTACCCCACCTCTCCCCCTTTACCTCCCTCCTAC
This sequence comes from Cephus cinctus, assembly GCF_000341935.2. Taxonomy (NCBI): domain Eukaryota; kingdom Metazoa; phylum Arthropoda; class Insecta; order Hymenoptera; family Cephidae; genus Cephus; species Cephus cinctus. The sequence goes on along the minus strand of NW_014333664.1, from coordinate 1,736,028 downwards.
CCATGCCTTCGGCAGTGGCTGTGTTTTCATTTATATTGGCCAGATAAGTACACGCTGTATATACGAGTAATACGCGGACTCGCGTGTATACGTATACGGGGTGGCACTTATTGACATGGGTAAGTGCAGATAGAAAAAAAAAGTTTTTTTTCAGGATTTACGCAAAACCCGACTGTGTTAAGTGGTGGTGGTAAGAGAAAATTTTTTTTTTTGAAAAATTACACGATACCACCGTGCGTCTCTAGGCGAGATGACCAATTTAAGATTACGACGCGCAGTAGACGCGGGGACGTGAGCGCGCCTATCAATTCACATGTGTAAGGACAGGACTTATTAATTAATTAATGGTGAGTTACGACCCGGAGCAGCTGAATGGCCATCCGGTCGTTTTCCCACCATCCTCGCTTTTCCCCTCCCCTGACCCCCCCTCCCCCCTCTGCCCCGGTCTCACGAAACCGTTATGCACACCCTCGTGCTGCCAGCACTCTCTCTCTCTCTCTCTCTCTCTCTCTCTCTCTCTCTCTCTCTCTCTCTCTCTCCCACTCTGCGTCTCCGCATTACGTATCGCGGATGACGACCCGATGTATTCGTGTCGCGCGATTTATGACTTTCATTTGGAATCGCTTTTATGTAGAAAAATATTTGAAATTCTTTTATTCGCATCTCTTATGCGATTTCACACTGGGACTACAATCTGCCGAGTATGCTAAGTCGGTACGCGTGGCTGACGCTAGGTGTTGTATTTATATGGAAAGTGCGATTATGTTCGATATATATATATATATATATATACTACCAGACAGTGTCCAACACGTACCGGTCGACCAACACTTGATGACTCGACTCCCAAGTCCGATGACTCATAAAGACTCGCGATTGGCCAGTAGCAACGTGTAACCTAGCCGAGGTCGTGCACCTACTATACCGGGTTCCGATATTTCTTCAGGTTCCTAGACGGGAATCGCACGTCCAGCGTGCACGGCGTGCGCCTGCAGCACGGCATGCTCAAGGAGTTTGGTATGGAGGCACGTATGGTCCATACGGTGGGCCATATGCGTGCCTGTTGTGTGTTGATGCTGGGCCTACGCTTTTAGCATGGGGACTGGACTGTCTCTCTCTCTCTCTCTCTCTATATATATTTCTCTGGGTTGATAACAGCGCGTAATAATTGTGTGCATTACGTCAGCGGTGCATACTCGACGCGAACGTAACCACGCGCATAGATCATTCCAGTCATGACGGGGGCCGTACTGCATTCTAAGGAGAAGCCGAGGGGAGGGCTACGGACTCCCAGGGCCGGCGTAACGGGATTCTCGGGTATTATCGGGAAGGGGGTACCAAGTAAAATTTTGTCGGCATTTTTTTTAGTTATTTTCGGGAGGAGGCGGGGCTTACGAAAAATTAAATTTTTGGCTTGGTGTTTGGTGACCGGCGACAATGGGTGGTGGGTGGT
>NW_014333664.1:1733138-1734489 GCF_000341935.2 Cephus cinctus | reverse complement strand
GGGGGGGGGGGTGTGACCAATGCGTTGTTAAAGGGGTTTATCAAGGGTCGCTTGTATACTTGAAAAATGAACACCCGGTATAAGGTACGTATTACGCAGCGGTACGAAGAAGACGCGTGAGCGTTACGTTTTGATTGATTGGTTACTTCAGTGTTTGCTCTGGATCCCGGCACCGGTCGACTCCGCTGAAATTGTCACGTCCATCGATTATTTCTGACGTGGACTGATTGATGGTCGCCGCGATCCATCGATTGACACGTGACTCTCTCGCCGCGAGGATCCTCGAAGCACTTGGTTATTTTTTTTCTTCGTGTTACACCGTTTTATTTTACTTTTTTTTTTATAAAATTTTTTTTGTTGTTTTTTTTTTTTTTTTATAAATATTTTTAACCCAGGCTATCGAAATCTTTTTTTTTTTTTTCACATCCGGATAATATCTTCGGGACATGTCTCTATCGCACTGCCATCTCGCGGCACTTTCAGATCCGCCGAAGAACACCGAGGTGACGGCGGCGGCCCTGAGGAAAGATCTTTCCATTGACCATACGCGCGTTCCACGTAATCCATCTCGGCCCACGAGCGAACGACAGAAATCCGCGCCGCCGTCGCTGCGCTTCCTGTCGCTCTCGTGCGAACGCGTCACGTCGCGAAGGACTGCGCCGGCCGTCGGGCCTTTCGCAATAACGTCGTACCAACTGCATAACCCAATTTCACGAAGCGATTCATCAATCAGAGTCTAATCGTCATTCGCATGTAGAAACGACTGTGTCGCTTCTATGCGCGTACGCCACTGCGATCGACCTGCCATTCGTCATCAATACGTATCTATCATGGTCGATCGGAAACCTTCGTAATACGGAATTCGATTATAATTAACAGTGCCGCCAACCGAGAGACCCGCCGAACGGAGGGAGGTTCGTCGTCGCGGCGAGATAAGGTAAATTAATTCATCAGGTTTCGCAGAACGGATGCAACGGAAAATCTTGTGGGCCACGTGGTCGTTAATATTTTTCTTTGTCGATCGTTTCGTTAATTTCTCAAGGATTCTCAGTGAGTCGTTTCGCGTCGTTCCGATCGCCTACCCGAGAGCGTTGGTCCTTTGACCAATCGCGTGGACGCTACGAAGATAACGATAATGGGAAACAATATCACGGACCAATCGGCAATTGACATTCGAACGGTCCCGGTGACGTGTCTACTTGCTTGCCAGGCACATTTCTCATTAATATAAACGTCGCCGTATATCACTAAGGCGGGCGAGTTCTCATGCGATTCCCAGAGCGTCACGACGGCACCCGAGATCGCATCCATGCGGATCGGCCTGGCCGTCACCTCCCCTACCCCCCCCCCC
>NW_014333664.1:1724195-1733043 GCF_000341935.2 Cephus cinctus | reverse complement strand
CCCCCCCCCCTCACCTCCTACCGCGAGCTCATATACGGTTAAATTTATTGATAACGTCAGCCGAGGACTTTGTCGTTAATTGGAAATACGCAAAACGCGTCTTTAATTGCTTTATTTATTCGTCGCCCGTTGCGAGGAATCTTTATGTTTATCACGACGGACGTATTGAAAAAGTCGATGTTAGAAATTTTTTTTTTTTTTTTTTTTTTTTCCGTCAATTCCATTATTACCCGACACCTTACTGTCTCGGGGATATTTGTTTGCACGTGCATGTTTATCTGAACGACACATGATTGGTTGGTATACATATATATATGTGTCTAGTTACTATTAGGAGATTCCTCTCGTTCCGTTTATGTATTACGTAATGTATACTAGAGAACGTGGCGGGTTCGTATGAATGGCAGGAGCTTCTGGGAATCCCCCACCACTCTTACACGGCTGGCTCTCTCTCTCTCTCTCTCTCTCTCTCTCTCCCCCTGCCGCCTCCCTAACTTTCTCTCCTAGTTTCTCTCTCTCTCTCTCTCTCTCTCTCTCTCTCTCTCTCTCTCTCTCTCACACGCATCCACGCACAATACGTAAGTCTCTCGCGTCTCCCTGACCTACCTCAAATACTCGAATACCATTACGCGCCAGTACCAGCGACTTGTAGTCTCGTCGACGATACGCCGGTGAGGGTTCGGCTTAATTATTTTTTCTTCGAGGAATATTCCTTGGGCAAATTTTTTTTTTTTTTTTTTTGAAAAAATTGTAACTCCACGAAGCGTATGAGCGAATTTTTTTTATTGACGTTGGTAACCGTGCTCGGAACTTTTTTATTTTTGCCACCGAGACGATTTTCATTCGTTTAATCGTGAAAACGGAGTTGCGAAGAAGGAAGAAAAAAAATGGATATTAAAAAAAAAAGAAAATATAAGAAAAATGTCTAAGAGGCTCAGGTGCTCCAGGTATCTCCAGCGTCCGGCTCGGGAGATCGAGTTGCTTGATGTCTTCTCGAATACCCGGTGGAAACTTAAAACGCCTAAGCCGACGACTTTTCCACCTCCATTACCTGAAACGCTGCTGCTCGTTCGTCTTTGAACCTTCCAAGCAGTACTCGTAAAGGCCGCATTTTCGAGTTAGTCTGAAACGTCCTGTAGAGTCCTGTATCCTTACGCGTCCTTACACCCGCAGCACGCGTCGTCAGGTCGAGTATCCTCGTCGGGAGGTTATCGACGTGACTCTTTCAAATCTTGAATATCGACGGTACCCGAAAATCATATTTTCCGTGGTTAAATTTTGAAACGTACTGTAGACACACTCGAATCTACACCGAAATTCAAGATATCAATCGCTATCGTCAAAGATGACTCTGCAACGAGATAATGACGTTGTCGGATTATAACGGGTGGAAGGTCACGAGTTTTCTAATTAACGTACCACGCGAGTCCACGATGACGTCGTTTAAGGCCGTATTTTTGTGGGCGGTATTAACGTTCGTCTTTCTTCTTACTTTTTTTTTTCTTTTTTTTTTTTCTTCCTATTGCTCTTCCTTTCATCAAAAGAGAATTTCGCCATTCCATCGGTCAATCACGAAACCCTTAATCGCTCGGGATGATTTTTCTCATTTTTTTTTTTTTTTTTTTTTTTCTTCCTATTGCTCTTCCTTTCATCAAAAGAGAATTTCGCCATTCCATCGGTCAATCACGAAACCCTTAATCGCTCGGGATGATTTTTCTCAGTATTCATGCACGCATCGTTACGACAGATACTCAATGAGAGAGAGAGAGAGAGAGAGAGAGAGAAAGAAGGACCCCTTTGACGATCACCAGAAAGAAAGCAGCCGCCTTCGGACTCGGTCCGGACGCATTACCGGGTATTCGGATTGACAGATGCAGAGAGTCATCGGCGTCATCATCATCGAGACGATGATTGGCCGACGCGCATTTGTTTCGTGACGCAGCACGGCAAGGCGGGTTCGCATTGTAGAGAGACAAGGACGGGGGTTATGAGGCAGCGCTTCGGCGTGCCTGGCTCAGGCCTAAAAACGCCACGATCGCCAGAACGAGGACGACCTGGACCAGGTCGACGACGATGAGGATCAAGAGCACTAAGAGGGTCGATGATTCCAGTCGCCCCGGATGATCCTGAACCTGTTCGCACGCTGCCTTCACACAGTGCCCCGAAGTCTATACCTGGAGGATGCTTCGTCACGTTCCTTGCCGATGGGCACGCAGGCGGAGAGACCGACCGGCTGGTCCGGAGCCAGGCCTGGACTGGCATCGGGCTTGAGCGACGGTACGACGTGGAGCTGACTGGGTACCGGGTATTCGGCATGGCAGGAATAATAAATAATAAAAGAAGTGGAAGGCGGGAGATGGATGGCTGCGCCGTGACTGACGTTCCATCAATCAACCAGGGTGGTGCGCCCTCCTTCTTCTCGAGTGACTGACTGCTCGCTCGTCCTTCCCGCGTCTCGCTTTACCTTTACCTTTTGGGAACGAGCCTTTAGGTTCGTACCTCGCTCCGTGTACGCGTTTTAGGTTAGGTGCGCCATCACGTTCAACCTACTGTTCCAGCCATTGTTATTGCCGGGAGCCCTTGTTGCTATCGAGTATTCACTCATCGCCATCCCTTCCCCTCTTCCCCTCCGCTTCCCCTCTTCCCCATTGGCTATGCTACTTAAATACTTCGAAAGGCACGACCTAACCTCTTTATGCGTATCCCTTTTGCCTCTGCGCATAGATTCCCTACAGTCACCCCTGGTCCTTGGTCACTGGGATCATCAACGTCCTGATCGTCATCGTCAGGGAATCGTTTCTTCTTCCTCGTCTTTCTCCCTCCCCCCCGTCTTCCTCTCCTTCTCCCCCTCTTGGCTGGATTATTACCCGAGGACTACCTACCGCGGCACGAACGTCTTCCTTTTTTTTCCCTTTTTCTTTCTTTCTGCATTGCCGACCGATGACTTTGCTCTTTTTCACTCTTTTCGGCTTCCACAAGCGGGTCCTCTTGTATTTACCACTCCCAGTGGGACAGGGCCGCTTTATTAGACCTACCCGTCGACCCGCTGTGCCGAACCATCATCTACCACGTGTATGGGGGTATACGTGATCCCCTACGTGGTCCAAGGAGTACTCTACCTGAAGTCATCCCAGGCTCTACCTTATCTCATTTCTTCACCTAACCCCACGTGTTTCTCTTTTTCTTCCCCTCTTCTTCTTCCTCGCATTCGTTTTTCTTCTCTTGTCCTTAACGCGGCTGCTCAAGTAGATATCCGTGTCCACTGTTTCACCCTGGAATTTTTGCCACGAATTTCTTTCCCCATCCGGTCCATCGGCCACTTTCGGTATTCATCCTGAGACCTTCTCCCCCTGTACTGTCCGATTGCCAATGGCTGCCAACGGTACCGACTTCCACCGCCGGTGATCCTGGGTCGGGGGTTTGACCGGAAACGACGCGCCAAGCAAAATCGAATAATTCATCCCCTTTGGCGTATCGTGAGTGGCCGCGACGGATCAATCGGAAGGCTTGGTATAAGTTTCCGCCGTTGTGGTCCAGTCGCGAGGCTGCCTGTCGTGGTCAGTTTCGGATTGCGGCTATGTCAGTGACAGCTGTGCTCGAGGGCCGCGTATTGAACTCACGTCCAGTCACGCTCCTTTATACCTACTTACCTCGCTCTCTCTCTCTCTCTCTCTCTCTATCTCTCTCTCTCTCTCTCTCTCGCGCGCGCGCGCGCGCCGTAAAGTCTTCGCCTCGTCGGAACGAGACCTCATCTCGGCCAGTGGCCAACGGACCCAGTCAAATAATCATCCTTGTAATAGGACACGCGTATACGCCTGGTCAGTCGACGAAGACCGGCTTATCGGCCTGAGCATCTCTCTCTCTCTCTCTCTCTCTCTCTCTCTCTCGTTGCAGCCAGATGATTCTCTCTCTGTCTGTATCGCGCGACTGTCTCACTCTCTCTCACGGGTACAACCCGCGATCGAGGGTACCGATGATCTCGAGGATCTCGAGATCCATCATAGACTCGTTTGAGATCGCGAGGACAATTAAACGTTTCATATCGCTTGACGTTGGCCCCTTTATTCGTCTTAAAATTGACTCCACGTTATCGCCCTCCCATCTCGTTCGAATGTTAACGACTCAATTCGTAGAAAATTTTCGTGCCGTTTTCATGAAGATTAATTAACGGCATTGTCGCTTGTCGCGGTACAAAAACGAACGGCTCGAGATGGGACTCGATGCTCTCTCGCCTAACGCAAGTAACGTATGCGCGTGGCGGAGAAGAAATAGAAAACAAAAATATACGCGAACGGTTGGCTGTGGCTATAATTAGTCGCGCATCTGAAATTATCCCGAGGGATTTAATTAGCGTTTTCCCATAGACTCTCCGAGACGGTATGCCGGGTTCTTGTCGTACAGATAAGAAAGTCCTATCCCGGGAAGCCGGGACCCGGAACCTGGAGCCAAGAAGAAGACGATCCCGTGTCTGGAAGCTGTTTTAGTTCCCAATTACTGGAAACACTCGCGATACCGGGGAGAAGTGTTGAAGGGGATGCTCGAGCAGGGGTTGCGTGCTAGTATAGAGGGGTAGATGGGTATAGGTATATCTTAATACGTGGCTATGGAGATGGTGGCTGGGTCGGTCAGGTTCACGGTTAGGGGTTTGGTGTGAAAGGAGGAGGAGGGTGGATTTCGTGGGTCCAGGGTGGTGGCAGCCACTGAAGTCGGTATAACTACGGAGGAGGGTCTGGACGGGATATTACACGGGGATGAGGTCTGGCCAGGAGGGTTGAGCTCGTTGGTACGAGAAGCTAGGGGTTGTTACCCTGGTGCAGAGAACTGGCTAGATGGGAAGCGAGTAAGACTGCACGAGAGAAATAGGTTGATGTTTATATATATATATATATAAATGTATAGCTATAGAGAAAGAGTAAGGGAGAGAGGGAGTGAGACACAGGACGTTCCAGGACGGTCGCCAAGGGACGCTTCAACGCAACGAGCACCTTATCTGCGCTACACCTCCGCCTACAAAGAGCAGCCCAACCTATCTGGCTTTACTGCCCTCGGCCTCTGGCAAAATAAACTACTCGGCCTTGCTGAAGCAAATGTAATTACCGGCCCCAGCGCCTACAGCCTTAGCGGGGCCTGAGGGATTCGAATGGGTACAGTGAGATTTTCAAATTTCCCGCCATTCTTTATCCCTTGCACGTTACACAATATTTATGCTTATGCGTGGGTGTGTGTATATATATTGGACAAAAATTCTATACACCCATTTTACTCGCTTCTCTCGTTCGTCCATTTTTAATTGCATTGCCATTTGCCCGCGGATATCCGCACTCCGTGCCCTTTCGAGGAATGCTGCCATTTATAAATCCTCGTTTCTCCCCGCTCCCTCGTGCCCGGGGGTTACGTGCGTACGTAGATACAGTCCGTCCCGTAGGTTCGTGCTTTATAAATGTCCCCGAGCAATAAAGTGGCAGGATGGATTAGCCCGTGGGGTTGGCATTCCTGGTAGCCGTCGTATCTATTCTGGTTTCTGGTGATTTGAAGCCGGGCACGCGCGCCCTATGAATCAATCAGGTGCCTCCGCGCGGCTTCCTTTCCGCTCCGCGTCCGTTACCCGACTGCCGAGACTCTCTTCAACGCTCCTTTAATCTGCCAAGAGAAGGACTCCGGAGGTTAAGGCAGACCAGGGGAACGAACGCACGCGGACGGACGCTTCGTTTGGAGGTTACGTTCGGATTACCGTGGTGAATTTATCGCGCGTTAGTTACCAGCCGCCGCCGACTGTGCTGCCATCTATGCGCACGCTATGACACATCGGGAACGCGATACCTTTCTTGGTTAGTTGCTTTTTTTTTTCCTTTCCACCTCTCATCTCTCACCATTAACATCGTCTACTCGGGCTGGTACAGTCGGGAGGAAAAATTCTTTAATACGCTATTGCGAATCAATGCTGTTTCACTGTAAACAACGTGGCCATTGTTTCTAGCCGGTGTACGCGACCAACAGTGAATTTCGACTCCCGGAACCGTCTTAGGGGTCTTCTCCCTCGGAGCTTCACGTACCTTCTTAACCGCGCTGTGACAGACCCGGCATCTTTCACTGTCCTGAGAATTCACGTACGTCTCATAAATAGTACCCTGTTCCATCGCCAGGATATTCCCGGGTTACCCTATCGCGTCTTCTTCTCATCCTCAAAAATCTCGTACGGCTTTCTCTCTCTCTCTCTCTGTCTTTCTTATCCTCGTTTCAGTCTTCTCACTCTCTCCCACTCATCGGAAACTCCTCGCGCTACCAGACCTCCACGTAACACCACTGACGTTTTCCAATATTCCGAACTGCACTGATTCCATCTGGGGTCCCCTCGAACTCGCGTCGCCTAACCTAAAATCAAACCCAATCCTCGGGTCTCGGTCGTCCATTCCGTTCGGGACGTCGTACGTGGCCAAAGGGGATTTTCCAAGGGTAAGACGATCGCATCGCGATACGCGGCTATTTTAGTGTCTTTCGGGATTACATCGATACGCTTACGCGTACGAAGTAAAATATTTGATTATTGGAAAAATTTTGTGGTTTTACACGATTTTCGATTTTACCTTTCTTTTTTTTTTTCTTTTCTCCACGAATCTTCGTATTTTCGTCGATCGGATTACCCAAGCTTATCGAAATTTCACCTTTCGGCTCGTCCTGGTTACGACCACGCGTTTATGCGGCTATCCGTGGAAACTGGCGCGAAATATGGTACGCGCATGCGCAGAAGTCTACGGCGTGGAATTGTTGTGCGTCGACCTTTACCTAACAACCCCCCACCCGGTACATCCTCACGGTTTCTCACTCTTGCATTCCCTCCCTCTCGCCACCACCACCGACCTCCACCAGAACCACCCTCGTCGGCAACCCTGACCTGATTTATGGGATTCTGGAAGCGTCTACCCTGGCGACGTGCGTTTTCGGAGGGGACCCCGCGGACAGCTGGCTAGTGTTTTCATGAGTGCGACCGGCAGCAACGACAACGGCAGTCTATACCAAGGCGAGAAAATTGGATGGATCGAATTTACGTCTAGTCGATTTTATTAAATCATTATATACCACACACGTGTACCCGTGCCCCTTCATCTCTCGATTGGGAGTACTTAATTATTCGTGGAAGGATTCTGTATTTTTTTTTTTCTTTTAAATCGATAAACTCTGTTGAAATATGTAGATACGTTCGTCGATCGAATGTCCGCCGATCCATACGACATTATACGTATCAGCGGGTATATCGAAAATTTATATAGACAACCTGAATATTTCAGAAGCGCAGGGCAACCAGGTGCCACTTTAATAAGGCAATCGTGTACGCGTATTTTTCGTGGATATTAAAAAAAAAAAAAAATCACATTTATCGACAAGTTCCACTTAAATCGTCGCAGACGTAAAATAAATACATTATCGTCGATAACCATTGGATGGTGCATGACGTTGACCCGCTGTCTGTTTTATTCAGAATGAAGTGCAGAATGGGCAAAGACTCCGGTTTCAGATTTTTTGCTGCAACCCATAAATGCTCGCATACGGTACGTCAAGTGAGGTTTGCTGTTTGTCTACGAAAAATTTAGACTGATTTTTTCTATTTGTCCTTTTTTTTCCCCCACTCTTTCCATCTCACTCGCACAGCAGTTAGGTCGTAACTGTGCGGAGCGTAGCCAAAGTGAATATCTTTTTTTCCTTCTCTCTCTCTCTCTCTCCTCGTTCCCTCTCGAAAAATCAGGCACGAGGGACACAAAGGCGAATGATTTGTGTCGTTCGCCATTCTTTTGACCGCGTCGCGGCGCGCCGGTAGATATGGCTGGGTAATATACGAGGCCTGCATCTGTTCCCGTAGTGACGCAACGTCCCGCCATAGATCACAGCCAGGCTTTTAGAGAGTGAAGGCTGTTAAGGAGAGTGGCGGTGGTGGTGCTGCTGGTGGTAAGAGAGCAAGGAAGAGGAGAGAGAGGAAGAGAGAGAGAGAGAGTGAGAGGGAAGATGCAGCAAGCGTGAGGGTGCTTCTCTCTTCGAAGAGGTCCAACACCGACGCAAGACGACGCGACGCAAGCGTCGGGCTGACGTACTGTTACTCTTAAAAGTTCTCGTCCTCTCTTGCCTACTTACCTAGCTACCTAAGAAAAGCAAAGTGCACCCATGGCTACGTTACGTACTTGGGTGTTACGTAGTGAGAGAGAAAGGGATGGATAGATCAGCCGGAGGTTCGGGCGACTATACGACGGAGGCTGGTGGGGGATGGACCAGGGAGAATGGATTTCTCGAGGAAATTACTATGCGATTCTTCGCAGGAAATGGAGACGGAAAGTGTGCGAAATCTGGAGCAGCGTAGTGGGAAGAAATTTTTTTTTCTTCCCTTCATTTACAATATCTAAGGTATGGTTGCGGAGTGACGATCACGATGGTTGGGTAAAAAATTTTGAAAATTTTTGTAAGCCAATTTTTGGCAAAATCAAAAGGGAGATTTGGGATTAATGCACGGGGCCCCGAGAGCCGCTCGCTACGTCCCTGTCTCCGAGACATAACACGGCGGCCCATTGAGGAGAGATATACGAGCGTGAGTTTGTTTGCGCTTATGGGCCACGTCTGGAAGATGGTAGAGGTGGATGATGGCCGCTGATGGTGGTATGTATAGGTAAACGTAATAGGGACTGAGGGGGTAGGCATGGGGTGTTGGTATGGTTTTATCGGGACACCCTTATGCCTATTATTTCTCCAGCTACCCTGCGCCTCCTCGGCACCCCAAGCGGCGGGGTGACGCACCGCGCGAATTAAAACGGCTCATAAATATCTGAAACAAAGGCGGACCGCTTTTTTTTTTTTTTTGGGGGGG
>NW_014333664.1:1719342-1724043 GCF_000341935.2 Cephus cinctus | reverse complement strand
AAAAATTTTTTAAAAAAAAAAAAAAAAAAAAAAAAAAAAAATGAAACCAAAGAGACGTACAGACGGGATCGAAGAACTTGCAGCGGAGCGAGGAAGGAAAAAAAAAAAGAGATATTATACGACAATATAATATACAGAAAATTTATCGACGCGAGGGAGAATGAAATTCGTTGGCGAAAATTCTTTGGGTAAAGTTGTTCGTGGTTATTTCTTTTTTTTCTTTTTTTTTTTTTCTTTCCTTCCTCTTTCCTCCTTCGGAGTTTAATTTATCTTCTTACTTTCAGGTAAGTAGTGGTCTCCGAACTTGCGAATCGCAGAGAGCGAGCGCAGCGACGCCACGGCAGAACGGAGAAATGCGCAGCAAACAGCAACCCAGGCCGTCATTCCGGTGGCCGCAGCAACGCGGCGATAACATAACCGGTAAATATCACAACCACTTGACATGGAAACTCTGCAGAGGCTCCTTCCTCACCAGCTGCGACAGTTACGCCTCCGCATGCGCGATCGATCGACATGGCGATCATCCGCATGGCGATCGACATCTTAACGGTACGACAAAGCCCAACCGAATATTCCTTGATGGCTGCACGACGGCTACCCGTGTCTCTCTCTCTCTCTCTCTCTCTCTCTCTTTCTCTTTCTATCTCTCTATCTCTCTATCTCTCATCGGATTGCGATCGCACACCTAATATCCACACTGTGTTTGTTATTTTATCATTTTACAAGTATCCCGGAGACAATTATTCAAAGTATACACGTACCGACTATTGCATATCCATATACACATATACCAGGTTATTACAGCCTAAACCCACCACCTGAACATGGTTTTACCAGGAGAGTCAAATCAGCGCGCTGACTTCAGGTGGTGCGTTTCTACTGAGTAACCCTGTATGTCAGGTATATCACCTTCGTAAATTGCTATTCATTACCTTGAGTCCTCGTCATCTGGTGCGTGAGCTGATCGTTAATCAATAATTTACGGCACTATGAAGCCGCGATCGGTATTGGAGTTCGCTGTAAACATTTTTACAAGAGGTACATGCATATATGACGATCAGGCACTAGATGGATAAGTATATACGTGAAAGCGATCGCGAAGGTCGTGCAGATCATTTTCACGCGTATAAAGATGCGTTTACACGTATATTAACGTTGTGCCGGGATAATAATAATAATCACGTTGAATTTACGAGGATCGACCGGGAGCAAGTGTTCGCGTCGAGGCGCGACGGGCGGAGGTTGTGTGTTTCGCGAATTGTAACTCATTGCGTCCGATTGTCGTTTGACGTTCGAAATGGCTCGTAAATCGGTAAGTTACCGTTCGTCGGCAAGGAGGCAGGGCGGCTCGTGCGCATGCGCGTGATTACCTCCTATACCCCGTGAGCAAAGGCGCATGCGCGCAGGACAGTATGCGGGCTCGTTCTCACGTAAGCCCAATGAGTCGTTGTCGCGCGTTCGAGTGATTTACGCGACTGCTGCCCAGTGAGGCGAACGAGTCGAGTTCTCCGGCCATAAGAATCGGCTAATCAGTCGCGCCGAGGGTCTCGCGAAAGACAAAGGCGACGTTAAAATACGATCTGACGTCGTGACGTCACGGTGGCCCGACATGCTTCCCCGGTATTTATTTACTATCGAGGAATCACCTCGAAGCGATTCTTATCCGTTGGATAGTTAACGCCATTTAGGGCGATTCGCATTGTCGATCTCTCGGCGACACTCCTTCTCCGGCCGTATTGCAGTCGCCCAGATAATATCTTAAATCTTGAAGTCGACCGGCGGACTACTACCGAACCCATTGTCTGTATTAAGGCGAATTCACAGGAGGTACAGTCTGCGGTTGGAAAAAAAAAAAAATCGAATTTTGTCGCTGTAAACGAACCTTATGGATATTGTCAACGTTTTATTCAACTTTTTTTTTTTTTTTTTCGTCATTCTTCACTCAAGCCCTATATCCATGTGACTTCCAGTATTTACCGTCGCGCGTCTCCTCGTCGACGACCTCACGGGGATCTTTTTAGCAAAGTGTTTCCTGGCGGCAGTCGTTAGGTCGTGTAACGCGGGTAAACGCGAACGGTCATTCTAAATCAATCACTCGGCGACGGCGTGTAAGCTACGCTCTCATGCGGGGGCAGCTTGAGAGTCTGCTTCTGCATCTGGTGTATACCTATATAGCGGTATATATATATATACAGTACGTAGTAGCAGTGGCTGTTTATGCTTGAATATCGCAACGTACGACGCGCTAATAGAGATAGGTCTTGCCGTTGTCGCCATGATGAATATTCGATGCTAAAGGAGTTTTCGAAAATTTATGATACCCGACGAATTTTTCGATAAAAATTATTATTACCATTTTCGAGTTTGCCCTCGATGACGTAATTTACCAGCTCTTCGTACTATTGCATTCGCGGCACTTGTGGTTCTTAGCTAGTTGAGAATCGCCCTGTTAAATTGCCGTACAATAGATTCTCATGGGAACGCAGCTTTCTACTCGGTGGTTGGCCCTATACTTGGCACAGGTGTGCCGAGAGCGATACCCACGTGCGTGCCAGACGGTCGCGACTCGAAGTTAGAGCGCACGTGCGTATGCACACGCCTTTAGGTCCTCGCTATGGCGTATACCTGGTGCCTTACAGGAAGTCTTCTGTGTCATAGATATTGCCAAAGCGACGATGCTTCCTGTAGCGTGGTAGGTCGGAGGGCTAAAGGGCGGTACACACCGAGGAAATAACTATCAATTCGTGTCTATTCTCAATGCGGGATAACCAAGTCGCTGAGCCAAGTAGCGATTGACGTGGAAAAGGGCAGAGTTGGGGTATGGGCGTTGGCGGGAAATATGAATGATAAACGAAAGACTCGAAAGAAGATGGCGCTGCTTCGAGTATCAAAATCTGATCGTGTCTTATGGATGCGCCTAAAGAAAAAGAAAAAAGTACGTGTATCCAACTAGACAGTGTTTGATCTTAAGAAACAAGTAAATTTTACGTGTACATATATTTTTTGAATTTATAAAAAAGTTATAAAATTAAATAACTTTTACCTTGGAGTAGTCGTAGAATCTTACGTGGACCTGTACTTCGATTTAGGGGCGGGAAAGGGGTGGAAAAGTACGAAAAGACGTTTATTTCGCCGACGGGAAAAGCGTCAGGCGGAGTTAACGGCGGGGAAGAGGTCAGAGTGCAAATGACAAGTTGGTCGTCAAGATACGACTGCTGCTGCCCTCTGGTGGGTTGTCCCCTCGTCCGCTGGTCACGTGACACGTGAAAAGCAAAATCCGCCATAGGGTTGGCGGGTATATCGATGCTCGCGTCTAATAAACGTTAACCCCGCGCAAGCTGCCTTCCCTGCTTTGATTTCAAAGAGATTCCCCAACTGCGGAGGAACGTTCAGGAATATTCATTTAAATATCTGTCAATACGGGAATCCGCGACGGGTCTAACGGGCCAACCGAATCGGCCAGGAGGCCGGACTTACTTCGGGGGCAACGCGTATACTTTCATCCCCTTTGACGGGGTAATCGTTCGGTTAGCATATAGTTCTTGCCGGCTGATAGCTGGTAGCGGCGGAGACATCGGTATCGTCAGCATCTTCGATCCCCCCGCCCCATTACCCTCCCTCCGCATCAAAGAACCAGTCAGTCAGACAATAAATTGTTTTTATCCTTTCATTTTTAATTTTCTTTTTTCTTCTTTTTTCTTCTTTTTTTTCGTTTCCCTTATCTGTCATTGCTTTCCTTCTGTCGAAGACCGAATTGGATTCAGTCTCAATCGGCTATCTCTGTCTCTCTTTCTCTGCATTACCACTTACCTAAAGGAAGACCAGAGTTACCGGCGTCTGGAGTGGGACGCAAGGTGAAATTAAGATAAGAAACGGTCAAAACGGCCTGCGCAGTCGAGGGTAGCCACCCCAGGTATCCGGCGGAGCACTTTGCGTGCGTCATTTCGTAGAGGCGTAATGCCGCCCGTAAAACGCGCTAACGGTCGACCCTTCCTTCTTCTCTCTTTATCCACCTGTCTCTCTCGTGCTCTCGCGCTCCTTGATTCCTTCTCTCTCTCTCTCTCTCTCTCTCTCTCTCGTAGCCATCGTTACGCCCGAGGGCCACGGGGCCCTTCGCCACGATGACATCTTTATGCCCGACGGCTTTCAGCCGTCTCCTCCCGATGCCCGATAAATCCGTAAATTCGCACGGGCGAACGAGCCAGCCATGTTAAGTTACGAGAGCATTCTTTTTTTTCGAAAAGCATACGAGAGGTCCCGAGCGCCCGCCGTTGTAATAGTAATTTTCTTAAGGAAAAAAAAAAAAAGGTATTTTGCAATATAATTTTTGTTTTCAATTCAATCTCAAAATACTCGGTCTTCACCCGGCAGCCGTCTGTCATGACGTGTCGGATGTAAATTTTTAAGATTTTCTTTTTTACTCTCGGTATCTCGAAAGGATTCGTCGCGAACGTAAGGGCGCGTTTGCACGAATTTTCGCGGACGTTGATTAATCGGGGGAAAAATGCGAAACGAAAAGCGTAACGCAACGGGAGCTTCTGTACGTATGTACTAGTAAAAAGGAAGATGAGACGTGTATATATATATATATATATATATATATAAGCAGCGAGCGGGAGTTGTTGTTGAGTCGCGAAGTACCGGCAGCAGCGGCCCTCGGGTGACGTCTCCCCCCCCCCCCCCCCCCCCCCCCCCCCCCCC
>NW_014333664.1:1700000-1719231 GCF_000341935.2 Cephus cinctus | reverse complement strand
GGCTCGCTCTCTTTTTCACCCTCCCTCCCTCCCGCAGCATTTTAATCCACCCGACGATGTCACTCCACCGCCGCCCCGAATAATCAGCCCGAAATTCGTTGCGAGCGTCGGCTGCAAATTGCCGCGCGAAACACAACAAAAGAACGCGATATTAGTCGGTCCTCTGCTGGTTGAGAGAATCCTCGTGCTTTTGGGCTCAGGTTAGGTTAGGTTACCTTTAGCTCCGATTCCAACGGAGCTCGAAAGTCCAAAGTCGTCAGCCGCACTTCCGTCTTTCAGCACGGTGCGTCTTCTTGGGATGCGATAGGTAATTAGGCTATTACACGTTCGTCCCGGAACTTCTGAGAGAGAAAATTATCTTAATCTGGCCTTGTGGGTAGCCCGAAGGTCTGCGCGAGTGTAACGGAGGCGGATTGCGTGGAAGATGGCAAAAGTAAGAAAGAGAGGAGAGGCTAAGGAAAATAAGATAGCGTGAGAATGAGAGAACAGACAGAGATAAAGAGAGAGAGAGAGAGAGAGAGAGAGAGAGAGAGAGAGAGAGAAAGGGCGTGAAGGATTCGTTCCTTGTCGTATCCCCACTGATTCTCTATTCTTTGGTCTTCATTTTTATGTTCCATCTTCCTTCTCTCTCTCGCTCCCTTTCCGTCTGTCGGTCTCTCTCGCTTTCTCCTTATTGTTCCTTTATTCCATCTCCACTCTGTCTTTCCTCGTTCGCTCGAGGCATTTTCAAGATATCGTCCTTCGTGCACGGGGAGACCCAAGAAAACCCGCAATTGGACTTGTCGGACTCAATGTACACTCGAGTTAATAAACCCGGCATCGCGGCTTTACCGTTTTCCTTACCGTCTATGAGGAATGCGGAATGTAGAATTTTTACGAGGTGGAATGTGGAATAGAAATATATATATATATATATATATATATCCGAAGTAAGCACTGGAGCGGCAGAGCGCAGCGCGACCGATCCGTTAATAAAGTAATAAAGAATTAGTGTAGTTCCAGTGTGCCGGCTTGCTGAATGCATCTTATCGTATACCTCCTGTCAGACGGACTTTCTCTCTCTCTCTCTCTCTCTCTCTCTCTCTCTCTCTCGCTTTATCTCTGTCTGTTCTCTCATTCTCACGCTATCTTATTTTCCTTAGCCTCTCCTCTCTTTCTTACTTTTGCCATCTTCCACGCAATCCGCCTCCGTTACACTCGCGCAGACCTTCGGGCTACCCACAAGGCCAGATTCGCTCGTTCCTGCAATCCACGTATATGGCGTGTGCGCATGCGCGCGAATCAGCGATTCGCCTCAACAACTTCTTTTCATTTTGTTTTTTAAACCTTTATTTTCGCAAGCGGATCTGTCATGGACGGAGGCCCTGCCAGTCAAACAGCCATTGCCAGTAAGACGAGACTCTTCATATATATATATACACACACATATATAACGTGGGGACTCAAAACGTATCCGTTGGCCATCATAGAAACGGGACTTAAGGTTATGAGAATAGTTTGATGATTTACAGTCGCTCGTTGCAATTTTAATGAGATTAATAAATATAAGACGGGGAGCTAATTGACGTATTTCATTGGGCTGTAAAACTCGGAAGAAAGTGTAATCGCGATCAATATTTATTGGACGCTCAATGCCTCGAACTGCGGGAAAGCTCTTTCACTGGAAATTTCATTTAAGTGAAATTTAGTAATGCGGGCCAAGTCAATGCGGACTGTTATAAATTGATATACGAGGACCTGTATCCTTGTGGTGGCGATTGAGAGGGAAAGAGAGAGAGAGAGAGAGAGAGAGAGAGAGGGAGAAAAAACAAGAAAAAAAAACGTCCGACACAAAACGAGCGACATGTCGTTTTATAGTCTCGTAAGTGGTGGCGATTGAGAGGGAAAGGAAATTTCATTTAAGTGAAATTTAGTAATGCGGGCCAAGTCAATGCGGACTGTTATAAATTGATATACGAGGACCTGTATCCTTGTGGTGGCGATTGAGAGGGAAAGAGAGAGAGAGAGAGAGAGAGAGAGAGAGGGAGAAAAAACAAGAAAAAAAAACGTCCGACACAAAACGAGCGACATGTCGTTTTATAGTCTCGTAAAAGCGAGTGAGCAGAAAGGTGCGTCTTGGTATAAAGGGTGTCCTGAAAAATCCGTATCGATGATCGGCGCCCTGATTCGCTGCAAAAGAGACTGTTAAAAGGCAATGAGTTTTCGTATACGGTCAAGACACACTGTATCGAAATGTTACTACTCGAGGATCTCACTTTTGATTACGCTCGAATTAACTAAAGGTTAAGTGGATTAACGAGATGATTGAAAATTAATCGATAACGTTTTATCGTCCGTTGATGTGAAATTTTTGCGTAATCGGTTCTCCAAATATTATTGAGAACAAGTAAAATCGTTAAGAAGCTGTTATTGTTTTTTTTTTCGTCAAAAATAAAAAAAATTCAAATCACCGATGGCCACGTAATTTTTAATGTCACTGGTGTCATTTCGAGTCAGGTTAGGCCGATTCGGGGTAGCGAAATTATTAGCTACTAAGTAGGGTCGTATAAGAGTGCAGGGATCAACCGAAGGGTTAGTTAGTCAATTCAAGGCTGTAGGCTGTTGAGGAAGAAAAAGAGGCAGTTTAAGTCTGTTGCTAGACTTGTAATCCAGGTGGCAGCATAGTAGGATCATTGGGGTCGGTTGAGTGATGTCGGGTCATTCCTTAAGACGCCTCCGTAAATAACGAGCCGGTCTCGTGCCAAAATAAAAATCCGTCGGCGTTTATAGGTACATAAAAGATGGCGACCGTAGTCTGCGAAGCATGAGTAAAGGAGAGGGAGAGAGAGAGACAAGGTACCTTATATAGCGTCGATACCCATTGGCCGGTATAAGCACTGATAGTAGAGGAAGCCCATATAGGGATAGTATAAGACGCATCCACAAGAAAACAAGTGAACCTCCTCCGATCAAGAGGATCCGGCATTTGCGTGTCTTGCGAGATTTATGCCTCGTACAGTGATAAGGGTATACCCGAATAATACAGTCTTCGGGATGCCAGCGGGTGTCCTTATGCTTTTTTGTCCTGCTACCGGGTAGCTCATTTTTAATTCCCAACCGGGACGACTGATTTCGTTAGATAGTATCGCGCGACCGAACCTCGCTTTAGGATTTGTCGGAGTGAACGATGCTTGCGCCGTTGTTATTGTCGGTTATATTGTTAGGCGGTATAGTCATTCACACAGTGAACAAGACGCATGGCGGTAGCGGCCAGCTGATTTTTCAACGGGAGGGTATCTGTCTTAGGAGTTGAGGTTAGGTCGCTCGTGTCTCTTTTCGTGAACGAAGATATATCAAAGCATTATTTACCTTGTTAATTTACGGCTTCGAACTTTCTCACTGAGTCGCTTTCGAACGGTTAATGGGATTAATATTTTGGAAATGCGAAGGAACGACCCGACGGCGACGGACGTGTCACGTCTGACGTTGCATTAACGTTTTCGACGTCCTTTTCTTCGTTCTATCACTTTATCGTCCCACCTATCTGCCTTCTATTTTCATATTACACTCTTTGAAGCTCACTCGATTTCTCGCCTTTCTCGTGCTCTCTTATTCCGTTCATTTATCTCTCACTCTCCTTCTCCCTCGCACTCCTTGTCGCTCCGTGCTGTCACTGTCGTCTGCCGAAGTACGCGAAGTTGACGCCTCTGACGTTTTAAAAGGTTTCCTGCCGCAAATAAATGACGCCTTATTAAGATTCTCGTGATTATACGCTTCTGGTTGGTAACCGTGCTTACGGGAAACGCCGTATTTCTGAAGATACGACTCGAAACGTGGAAGAGCTTGTGACGAGTTTAACCCGGGTTCACGGAACGTTGCGGCAGCAACTATTGTGAGCTTCACTATGAAAAACATAGATGGCACTGAGATAGAGCACGGTCGTTATGTCTAGTCGGTAAGATTCATTCTCGGGGGCCAACTACTTATGATGCGATACGTAAATAAGTCACTTTAAATTCTCCTTTGACTTTTCTAATCTAAATTTAGAATCGGCTATTACGGATATTTACGTGATCTTTAACGGTTTTACCGTAGTTATGCTTTGCGTCTGTTTCCATTGCAATTGGATCGTATAAGACGTCGAACTCGTGAAAGGGTGAGCGGGGGCCCGTCTGCTCTGTCTGTCCATCACGTTGCCGACGTCAGATTATCGTTCTGACACTTTCCGAGTTATTCCAGCCGTCGTCCGGGCGCCTCGACGTGGCCGGTTTCTATGTGCCAGTGAGAGAACGAGCGACTCGGTCCTCTCGGCTTCGCTCGTGATTCTTCGGCTTCTCTCTCTTTCTCTCTCTGCTCTTCCTCTCTATGTGGGCCATGCGTGTCGACTTGTTTGGCCGGTGTCGATCAAATTTCACAGGACGAGATTATTCAAGGCTATATCGCCGTGAGAGAGACTCGATGCCAACTGGCTTTTGATCGAAATCATCTTTTTCATAATCTTATATATATTAGCATTATTGACACAGTCATTTTACTGACGTATAATGACTGACACGATATACTCCACGTCACTATAGATTATTATGGCAACTCCCTCTGATCGACACTTCTCACGCTGGGTCCTTCGGCATCTATGACGTCCGACGTATTTCGGTATCACGTCACAGATAATTACACGTTTAATACCGTAATTGTCACTGGAAAAACCCAACGTGGATCCGATCGATTCTTACGTTTGGTGAAACATTAGTCATCGAAATGAATCTTGGGTATCCAGAATAGGACGACCGGTAGGATGACTGGAACCAATTAGGAATCGACGTGGACACGCTCCAATAGTCAATGGGAGTGGGGATGCGCCCCATTCCTACCTCGATGATCTTCCACTTAATCTTTTGTCATCCTGGACCCAAACCTACAGATTGAACGGTGCCAGGCTCGTCTCTTCATCTTAGGTAATAATCTGTGCTGGTTGTCGGAGCGGCTTAATAAAGGAAGAGCGACGCTTATAAAACCACTGACGATATTCGTACCTTTATTGTCAAAGATATTTCTTTTCTTTTCTTTCTCTCTCTCTTTTTTTTTTTTACTATTGTCAGACAATGAAAACAAAGGATGGAAAGATACCGTGGAGCAAGCTCAGCCCGTGTACACGGGGAAGGGTCTGAACTCTCGAGGTGGAGACGACTGGCTGAGCATTCAGTTCCGACAAGCCGGCAAATCGGAGGGCTGTTTCGCTGCTCCCGATTCCAAGGCCAGGGGTGTGCGCGCTCGTTCCGTCGGCCTCGGGGCGAGCGGGGCGAGCGAAGGCGCTGATTAGTTTACAAACGGCACCTTTGCGGAGCTCTCGGCAAGCACCCCTAACCCACCGAGCCTCACAGCCTCCCTGGAACCCCTATCCCCTTCTCTCTTGCACCCCCTCCGGCCCAATCTCACAAACCATCCACTTTCGACCCTGCTCCGTGCCACTCTGTTCTGCTACGTTTGATGTCGCCCGGCAATGCGATGGAAAGAGAATTTAGGGCTGAACGTGTCGCGCGCTCGCGCGCCTCTAGGTTAACGCGCACGCGGTGGGGCTGAAAAAAGGGCACGCGACCTCTTCTGCATTCACAGTTTAAACCCCGATTAGTCAAGATGGTTGAGTGAATGACTACTTTTTTTTTTTTTTTTTTTTTTCAAAGTTTCATAACTTTATGAAAAGTTGCAAATTTACTTGGGTTGGGTGAGACTTTTTTTTTATTGCTCTCTTAAAATTTTTTTTTTTTCCTTTCGTGTTTAACGCCACGTTTTTTTTGTCGATGCGTTATGATGGGAATCGGGGTAATTTTCGTAAAGCACGTTTCGTCGATGTTTGGCATTCCGCCGGCTGACCGGAGACGCGTGTGACCACGCGCTACGCGCGTCATTCAATTAATAATTCAATCATCGAATTTGATTGGATTACTTTTCGTATAGCGGTGGCGGCCTAGTGAAAAAAAATAGCGCTACATCATTAGCGACCGGTAATTGAATTATTTCCCTTTTATATTGGGCTTTTGATCGTTGAAAATGACGCGGGCTGTCCCTCTCTACTGATTCTCTTCCTCTTGTTTCTCTCTCTCTCTCTCTCTCTCTCTCTCATTCACTTTATACTGACTTTCTCCCTGTCTCTCTTTCTCTTCGTTTCATCGAATCCAGCGCCCTCCTACTGATTCTCTTCCTCTTGTTTCCATCATTAGCGACCGGTAATTGAATTATTTCCCTTTTATATTGGGCTTTTGATCGTTGAAAATGACGCGGGCTGTCCCTCTCTACTGATTCTCTTCCTCTTGTTTCTCTCTCTCTCTCTCTCTCTCTCTCTCATTCACTTTATACTGACTTTCTCCCTGTCTCTCTTTCTCTTCGTTTCATCGAATCCAGCGCCCTCGGCTATTTCTGTACCGGTCCACTGAATTTTCAATGTTCAAAATCAGCCTGGTTAATTATCAGTCGTTACCACTACCCCTCCTTTTCATCCTACCCCACTTTCACGGGTCAGAGTTCACTATTGTTTCTAATCATTTCGTTAACCGAGTCGTCCGTTCTGCCTCAATTTGATCGCTATTCTCCTTTTTCTTAATCGACGCCTCGCGTCGCGACGCCCTGCGTCCCTCAGCGTTGGAAATTAGATATTTAATCATACTCGGTATTATTATTATTGTTATCGATTATTCGATCGGTACACGTAATATAAATAATACATTAATCGTAATACGATTAATGTACCGTTACGCATCGATTGACCTTTTCTTTCTTATTTATGTTTCAGGTAAGCACCGAGCGAATTCTTCTATTTCCCGTGGGATCGGTGGGGTGAGTAGGTTTGCGGCTTTTACCTACCCGTAGTCCCTTTTTTTTTCTTTTTTTCGATATTACCTACGCATACGTAACCTTTGACCCCTGACGACCCTCGATCCATGCGTAGACGGACTACGCGTACCTAATTATCGAGGTTAATTGACGCGGCGACATACCCCTCCCATTACCCCCCATTCGCACACTAAAATTATTAATACGACACTGTGTATAAGAGTGCAACGGCATCCAAAGGGTGTACGATAAATTGCAAACATTGCCGGCGGGTACGTCGAGGAGTTAATGCGCACGGAGTCGCGCGTCGGGAAAGTAATTGAATCGAACGAAATTATGAACGATCAACGAGAGTCGCTCCGGCGACGTAACGGGTGCTTGTTAATTCACAAATCGTCGCTTCCATTGAAACGGTGCCAATAGGCTCCTGGCTATAAGTTTTCTAGTGCCTCTGTAAAAGTTCGTGAACCGGTACTTATTATTATTATTATTAAAAATCCAAATATAGTCATTGCGGACAAATTTTCTATAAAACACAGTATGAGGTAAAAAAAAATAAAAGTTTTGTTCTTTCGCCACATGCGTGCACCACCCACCTACCCACCAGCGTACATTCTACATACACACCCTATACAGGTATGTAGAGCGTGTATAGGGTGACTCGTAGGGGACGAAGTTGACCCGCGACATGTAATAAGGGTCGCGAGACCAGACGGACAGGAGGCAAAAGGTGAACAGTGGGTGGTGGTGGATGTCGTGGATTGGGCGAGTCCGTTCGGTTGACACGTAGGGGTGGACCTGTCGGGGTAGGTTGAAGCTGGAAGCGAACGTGACAAGGCCGTCTTGTGACCCGTACCCCTACAGTGTTCCCCCTCGGAGTCACCCAGCTCCCTGGTAGTTCCAGTATCGTCCAGGAACATCCCCCCCCCCACCCCCCGCGGGCGTCGGGACGCCGACGACCTAGCGTCACTAGCCGAGCTTCGCTCTCTCTATTGTTGTTATTATTAAAGGAGGTGCGGGGGGTTGGAAGGGTTGAGGTGGTGCTAGTCTGGTGGCCAGGCTACTTGTATATACGGCGAGGAGGGCAGGGGGGTGGACGGCGGTGGTGGCGGTCGGACGAGGGCTGGAGGGAATGATGACGGAAAGGAAGGCGGCGTCTGCAGGTGACAGATGAAACAGCGCCCTCTCCCTATACCTATACTATAGGTATACGCCAGTGCTGTTCTCCTTTCCTCATCTGGTTCTTTCACTCGCGCCCTCTGACCTCTCGGCAGTGCACGCTGCGTTTCTGTTCGTCTTTACGTTCACGTTTCCCACCCTGGAGCTGCCATGTTCTCTTGGATCCTTGAAATCACTACTCGAGTCATACACCCCTTTCTGGTCCACTTGGAGCCGACGTGTGTAAAGTCGGAACGTGATGGGTGTTTGAAATAATTTTTTTTTTTAATTACAAAATTTGATTAATCGGATCGACAGTACCGTTTAGCGATGGGTAATTCACGCGGCTAAAGGGGTGATTCGGGGGGTGGAATGCCTTTTTTGTCGGGTGTACCTTTTTTTTTATGGATTTTCAAAGTGGACCGGATCGACTACGAGTGCCAGAGGGTAGTACGACCTTTTTATAAGATTTTTTTTTGAAATTTTCCAAGTATCTTTCATCCTTCACGGGACCGACGTTCGTGCGAGTCTCGGCGACTCCTGGTGTCGTGATACGTACTGTATGGAACCGCTCGACGGGACACCGAGTCTCGCAAGTAAACTGTCAATCCCGCTGAAGTCCACTGTCAGAGTCATGTGCTAGTCTAGACTACCCTTATCCTTGCCACCCTCTTTCGTTAACCTTGACCAGGTAAACGCGACTTTTGACAGAAGCCCGTGCGATTTATTTTTCAAGCTTATGGGCGAAGTTTGTTCATTTTTAAAAATCAACCTCCCTTCTCTCGTGTATGTCGCGCTTCTTCGTTCAGTTTGTCAAGTCCCGTCATCCCCCGGCGCCGGGAGTGGAAATTCTTCCGGGTTCATCGGGCAGGCCGCGAGGGTTCCGCTATTATACAGTCAGAGGTCCTATCTGCGGAGATGGTAAAGCTGAAGGGTAGGAACTGGCCGGAGGGTCACTCGAGGTTAGTTTTATCAGAGTCCGGTATCATTCCAGAAGAGCGACAGTGGACTGTTCCGGGGGGCGGGTGCACAGGGGTAGTTTGTTAGAAAACGCGAGGAATGCGAGTTCCTCGGGGGATGAGACGGAGTGTCTCTTCTGGAGGGATGCTGGGAGGGGTCGGCAGGAGGACTAGGAGATAGGGAAGGTTTAGAGGGTTGGTCTGTAACTCTAGAGGGTGGCTAGATTATATACACACACCAGCCATATACATACCTACAGTACCTATTGCATACGTATATCTATATACACGAGACATTCTAAGGGTTGAATTCTCTGGGTCCGGTCAGCGTCTCAAGTTGAATAACTCGACGTCACCGTTTGTATTCGCGTTGCGAGTCCGCGTGTTCCGCAATCTACCAAAAGTAACCGGGAAGAGCGGAACTTAGCGAGGGATGCCAGCGGCACCGAATATAAGGGTCCTAACTAAACCCACGTGACTCCCGTCCCCGTATACGTGTATATAAAAGACCTGTACTCGCCTCGCGACGTTCTCCTGGCACGAAAACCAATAAACCTCAGGGGTGATATCCTTGCGAGTCCAGAGGACCGAGTGACTGGTTGTCGTCTGTCCTTGGAGGTCGTCGGTTCTTACTCCCCCCCCCCTCGCGGAGTTTAAGACAAAATCCTCGGTGGCGGTCGCTCGCTGAATATGCAATGAGGGTGAGCCTTTACGTACGCTCCGACATTCCTATACATTCTCCTACAGGCTCCTACCGATGTTTTCCTCTGTCCTCTCGTACTACCGACTGCTCCGTCGTACGTCTGTCTATATGCCCGACGTCCCGACGCTCTGACGTCCGTTTGGTTCTCGTTCCTGCGTTCCCCCCCGCCAGACTCCACATCCACCGTTCACTGGTTCACGTCGAAACTCCAGGAGATATTGCCCTCCGTCAATCTGACGTAGTGGCCCGCACCCTTAATTTAGCTCATCCCCTATTCGCATAGGGATGCCTTTGCCGGTGGTGGCGCGCAACCTCAATAAAAGTTCTGCCCCACGACGAAGAACCTGCGGGGACATTGAAACCTGGAAAAGTCAAGCCCGCGGAAGGGGGGCAACCCCTTTTAGTTTTTTTTTTTTTCCGAATCCCCATATCTCATCGCGTAGGTGACAGCCGCCACCTTCCTCCATTTAAGAGCGTATCCGGTGTAGAACGTCAACGTCCGCGGATCCGTCGGTCCGTCCGACCGGCTGTCCGTCGGACGTCGACGGAGGAGACATCGGAGGACGCCTAGGCGTCGTCGCCGCTCACAGCATTGATCTGTCGGACGGCCGTCTTGATATCGGTGAGGTAGGGGTAGATGGCTGGGGTACGGTATATACTGTACCTAGCAAGTCCAGGCTATGGAAGCGGGTGGGCAGTGGGTAGGGGACGGGTGGCGGGAGGGTCCGTGGGTGGTGGTCTTTGGAACGGGGGGTGGGTCGAGGGTGGATGAGGAGGGCTCGCGTCGACCCGTCACTCCAGGAGACGGCTCGTCACCCTGCGTCCGGGACTCATTACACCCCTCTTACGGTCTTCGGACTCGGAACTACCCTCCGCTCCTGCTACCTATTCTGCTGCCAACCCCTCGTCCCGCGTCTTCCTCCGTCCACCTTATCCTCCCTGTGGACCTTTCTCTACCGGTTCCACTTCCTTGCCACGTTTCACTCCGTTCGACCCCTTTTCCCTGGTCCGCGAGCTACCACCCCTATTTCAATCTACCTTTCAAGCCCGTCCACCCCATCGGCCCGTCGAGCGTTCACAAAGTTGTTGACCGACGTCGACGTTTGCGCTACTTTGTAAACCTCGAAACAAACTCGCTTAATTAACCCGTCGCTGTTGACCGATCAGGGCTGATCCCAAGCATCCCCCAATTTGCCTATTTCGAGGTAACAACCCCCAATCTGATTTCCTGGACGTAGTGTCGGATGATACGAAGAGGAAAGTCATAAAACCGGAAGGTGAAGTTACACACGGTAGGTAGGGGGGAAGATAGACGTCACGGTTTATCATACTCTTCGGCCCTAATCATTCCTGATCGAAAGTGACTATCGGGAACCCACTTTGCCACCCCTTGAGAATCTTATCGGTACAAGGGAGAAGTAAGACGCGCCGGGACGGTATCGCGGGGAGAGGGTTGCGTATGATAGCAGGCGAATGACTAGGGGTTGAAGTTTAGGTTAGGTTGGATGGCTGACCTGGTTGACAATCGATTGACGCCTGTCGCCGAGACCTCCCCG
This sequence comes from Cephus cinctus, assembly GCF_000341935.2. Taxonomy (NCBI): domain Eukaryota; kingdom Metazoa; phylum Arthropoda; class Insecta; order Hymenoptera; family Cephidae; genus Cephus; species Cephus cinctus. Next base: position 1,708,048 of record NW_014333664.1, on the reverse strand, counting down.
ACTCTCGGCCACCTTCAGCCCCATCCACTCCCTTCCATCGGGTTCCGGCGCCTTGTGCTACCCCCCCAACATCCCTTCCGGCTCTGTCGCCCACGTTTATCGTCCCTCCCGTCCCGCGCTAGCCCCTGCTACTCACCTCACTAGGATCTTCGTTGCTTCTCGTCCTCCTGGTCTACGTCTACCGTTGCCCTCCCGGGTCCAGGTTTGCGAGTCCTCCTACCGCCTACGGTTACTCCCTCCGACCAAGGGATGAACTCTACCGGAAGGTATATACACGCCAACCCTTCGTTCAAACTCCACGTTCTTCATCCCCTCGCATGCAAACACTTCGTCCCAATACCAACCGCTCGTGGACGTTCGGGAATGGCCCCGCGACCCACCCCTCATCCAAATCTATTTAATCGCTATTCGGAAAGGTGGCGGTTGCCAATGTTTCAGGCGATAAATAACCCGGGGGTTGCTTTGTCGTACCGCACTTTCACCGTACCACCCCCTTGCGCTTAGCGGCAGCGTGTGCGTCGAGTGAGAAAATATACAGCGACCGACCATCCCTCATCAGCGTAGCAGAAGTAGCAGTTACATATATACATATACATATATATATATATATACACATATATATTAACGTAGCGGTTCCACAGGATCTACTACCTACCCCCCCTCTAGGTGGAGATGGGGGTTGTACGTCACCGGGCTGCTGCTGGATATTATTTGCCGGGGACAGTGACAAACGCCCGTCAACGTCACTTCCACTCGCACCCTTTTCCTCCTTCGCTCACTCACTCACTGTCCCTCTCTCTCTCTCTCTCCCTCTACAGTTCCCACTACCGGCAGAAACACCCTTCTTGCTCGCCGTCCTTAGCCACCCCTCGCTTCCACCCATCCACTCAGGCTGCCGCTGGGCCCAGGAACGCCGGAGGAGACGAACAGGAGACGTGACGAGCATATCTATCCTTGGACCAACTCGTCATCTCTGCCAACCATGAAGAGCGCCACGGTGACGGCGACGGTGACGCCGCGTCGGAGGCCTGACGTCGACGTTACTACCATCACCACCACCCGTTCCCACCCACTTGCCTCAGGCACCGTCGGTCTGAACTTGTCCGGACGGTGGCGCGAGGGAAACTGACGTATCGCGGCCTCATATCATCCCGTCTTACTCAACGACGTCCGTCACGAGGACGCATCCGTCAGAAGATTCTCAATTTCGTCTCTACCCCTTTTATTTATACCTCTCGCTGCCCTTGCCGACTTAGTTCCCATCGTTCGTCCTCCACGAAATTCATCTGACTTATTACGTCACGTCGGTCATGCCCATCTCCTCGCGTTCAGTCCTTATCAATTGTTACGACAATTATCCGAGACGTATGACGACACGTTGTTTCGCGTGTACGATAAGGCATTAACTTTCGATCGATAGATATCAGCGCTGCTCGCTCCTTATCAGTCGCGATTCTTACTCGAAATGGATTACCCAGCTAATCAATACTCGACATCGCGAGACAGCAAGTCACAAAGAGAAAGGCACGTTCGTTACCCTCTTGCATACCGGGTGACCAATTTGGACTCGAACAAAAAAATCTTTATCATCGCACCGATTTCATCCAAGTTGATGATCGATGATTCCTTAAAGTCGATTGAACTTTGGAGGTCGATCGATCTTAAAGAAAACTTCTCGATCCACAAGAATCAGAACTGTGACGCGTTACGCGTCAAGTTTGACGCGAATAAACCGATGATACCCGAAGACACCCGATCACGCGATTAGGGGGATGAATGTCAGTTGATAACCCCCGTAATGAATGCAAAGTGATATGACGTACTGACCGGATGAGACGGGGGTTGGATTTTGTTAGCCAGGGGTAGTCACGATGCGAAGGACAGACAGAGACCACGATAGAGGGATCTAGCGAGAGAGAAAGGGAGAAAGAGTCGCCAAAAGTAGAGAACAGAGACACGGTCTCTACCTATGAGCGTCGGAACGATCGGTACAGAAAGAGAGAGAGAGAGAGTAAGAGAGACAGGTACCAAGGGTGGGATAGAGCGAGAGGGTGGGATAGGTAGTCATTATGTGTGTCGGGTGGGGCGGTAGAACGTGCAGGGGGAGGAGATGGCAGGGAAGTGACGTCACTGACGGTGACGGATGGCTACGCGTCAGGCAACTATAAACCCCATGGTACCCAATAAATTATTGCAACTATAAATTACTTCTGTGCTCACAATATAATACTACAGCTACTGATGGTGACGGCCACCCTCTCCCTACCCGGTAATGCTGTAGTAGTACCTACCACCGATACCTACTATAATGGTGGCGGTAGTGTCTATGCTTAATGGGCTGAGGTAGGTTCAGGGGGATGCAGACCAAATGGTACTTATATACAGTATATATATATATTAAGGAAGACCAGTAGTATGGTCTATATCAGGCATAGTTTGGCAGATACGTACTATATATTATACTATAGCGTACACTATAGTGCGATATACTATATTGTCGCTGGCTTGAACATGGACAAACAAAGGTGCTGCCGCTCCCACTGACTAGACGCATACGTTTCTCGATCGACGGCGATATGATCGCACCCCTTTCTAGCTATTGCTACTGATCGGTGGGGGAGGGAGAAATGGTAGGACATGAACCCCTTTCACCTTTAACCCGCACCTACACATACCCTTGCTTCCTGCCCTGCCCCCCCTACCCTGCACCCTCATCTCACCCTTCCTCGTACCGTACCTATATCCACCCCACCTTGCAACCGACCACGTGACAGCAACCGTGCGCGACGAAAACGTTGCTCGTGATTTATGCGCGCCAACGCACTTCTCGATCGCTTCCGAACGATGCTTGTTGATCTCCCTGTATATATGTCAGCCTGAAATTCTACGTCTGGGCCTTCGCAGCGCTCTATAGATATATAGGTTATGGGTTCTACGCCGTAAGTAGGTATAGACAACGAATCAATTGCAATTTCAATAGTTCGAACGTACGGGGTGTAAAAAAAATATTCGTAAAACAAAATGGAGGATGGCGCCAAAAAAGGTGAAAAAAAGGAAAATGGGGAAACGCACGAGAGGAGAGAAAAAGAAATTTTTAAATTTGGTTTTTAATTTTTCAAAAAAAAAAAAAAAAAAAAAATTGGTTTTGTTTGTGAAATTTTTTCAGGCTCGTATACCACGCGAATAAGTTTGGGTACCAGTGTATACCGGGTGCGCGGATTGAGGATCACTGGGATAACATAATTCCGATATGTAATAAATATGGCATCGCGTTCGGAGACATTGGTGTGTCTGTCTGTCTTCCGCGCGATACGGATGGCCCAGGGACTGGGGTAAGAGGGATCCGTCCCTGCTCCTCCCCGCCGGCTCGTAGAGACTGTAGGCGACCGTAGTGGCGGAGGGTTTGCCCAGGAGTAGCGGAGTACTCGAAGTGGGACCTGGCTGAACGAAGTAGAGGATATTATGGGCGAGCGAGTGAGTTATACGCCTTGCCGCATGTGTGTCGCATAAATCTGTTCCAACCTCAGTCTCTCGGCCCCTTACCCGAATACGCTCGAACCGCGGCTCCGTGCAACTGCGGACTGACTGACTGCCACTCTCGGTTCCTCCGCAGCCTCCGCACCCTCCCGACCCTCTTCCTCGGAGACCCGACCGTCTGCCAGCCCTATACGTTATAGCTCCTGCTCCTGTCGGGACTCTACCTTGCCACTTCTCTATCACTGCCTCCAGTCTACTTCCTCCACTTCTCGCTATCCCGGAGTCTCGACTCCTTCGGGAACCATCGTCTCCACCGATTGATACATCAGACCCAGGATGCGCTCTGGGTACGTACCTGAGAGAGGATCCGCGAGAATCGACGAAATTGAACCGGCATTCGATACGGGTTCGATGCAGATTGTGGTTCGTGTCTTGGTTCGTGGTGGTTTCAGGTCTCAAGGTCACGCGGAGTTCATTCAGCATAAACCATGAGACCAAAGAAGATGGGTCTGGCTCGTGGGAGTCGTGGCTAAGAGATCAGTGGCAAGGAGTGCGAGAGAGAGGGACACGGGATATACTTAAGGTATACCCCATCACCTATGCGAGGTGAGATGCGCGACGCTACGCGCCGCGGCGCCTTGTATAAACTTAGTAGCGTATTAGTAGTGCTATTTATAGCGACGGGGTCCATCGCCAAACCCGTTGCGACTGCTGAGACTCGTTCCAGACTCCAGAATGACGGTTCTCGATTCTCGGCATATGCAGTGGCTATAGTCAACCGGGAACCGTGACGTATATATACTGGGTGATGATGATAAAAAAGAGCAAGTTCGTGCTTTCTCATGACCGAAGTAGACGCTGGATAAAGATATATATATATATATCTATATGGACTGGTGAATGTAGCATAACCGAATGCCCGAGATAAAGAGAACCAAGCAGACCAAGCAGAAGCCACGGAGAAAGGTTAAGTGGAAAGGAGCCTTGCTGGTGGAATGACGCTTTGAGATTAGGTTGGGTTAGGCTACGAACGGGCGCACCTGTCCTTCTGTACATCAGCCGTCCGTCATCCGGTCGACACGCCAACTCGAGTCACTTCTCGAACGAACGTATCCCACGACGCATCACGCTTATTTATGTTGACACAATATTTATTAGAACGGATCGGCGCGTCGGCTCCGAGGCGCGCGCGCGCGCGCGCGACGCTCGCGCCTATTTTGGGCCGCTGCTCCTCGTCGAGGCGTCGTTCGCTCGTTTCTTTTGCTTCTTCTTACTTTCCTCCTATCTCCGTCCCACTCTCGGCCGCACGCTACCCGGCGCCTCGGTCTCGCTCGCACTCACTTCACTCTCACTTATTTTGCCTCTCGAAGACAGACCTACTCGCCACTTGCCAACCACTCTTCGGGATTAAGATATGGACTGGTCACATACCTTATTTTCATCGCTTAACTTCTGTACCTACCTACCCGTGTGCACACCGACGCTTCGGTCAGGAACGTCGACGCTTCATTCTTTGCCAGCGACGCGAACCGCTGAACAAACTCCGTTCGATGCTCTACGGTTATCGTGTGCTTTCACGAATTATTTTTTTTTCGCGTTACGAACGGTATTTTCGAATTTTCATTTTACGGGGTCAAACGTTACGATTAATCCATTATTTATCGTTAGTGGACACGACGAATTTACGTCGAGCCGATGATAATTTTTAAACGGGGTAAAATCTTCCGACTTTTTCTTAACTCGTTACTGAAGCGCATAAATAAGCATTATGTACTCGTGCATGTGGACATGCTTTATATATAAATGCACGCACTCATGCCGGGTACGTGTTTCGCATGTGTACCAGAAGGAGCCAGTGGGTAATCACGTGCTCGCCATTTCTCAGTACGGTTATAAACCGGAGCTTCGGTAAACACGCGTCGTCTAATATGTCACACTGCTTTCCATTACCGCCATACTTATTCGCGAGTCATACTAACTTTGCATTTGGTATTGATTTTTTTTCTCCGGGATATCTCTGTCTCTCTCTAGCACGTGGTGACTGTATATATATATATATATCGCTTAGATGATTATATACATACAAATTTTATGTTTTGTGTATCAAAAGAAATTTTTAATTTTACTTTTTTTTTCTTTTTTTCTAATAAAATTTCTTCCCGGGCTATCCACATTGTCCAGCCGGATGAGATTGCTCGCAGCATCCGAATGACCGACAGATCTGCACCAGCTGCTTCATATTTGTTGCGCTTTATAAATAGTCCGCACGACACTCCACGTGAGAGACGTTACTTCACTGACAATTATTGTTGTCAGGGAGTCGCCCCGACGCAGACAGTGAGACTTGACACGTCGAAAGGCGTCGCGACGCCGACGTCTCGTACGAAAGCTAGAGAGAGAGAGAGAAAAAGAAGGACCAAGTGAAAAGACGTCAGGAAGGGATGAGGCTGTCCTGAGGGTGATGAGTGATGGACACCCAGACGAAGGCCTCCGTCTGCCCCATCCTTCTCATACGCATGACGTGTGACGACTTCCTCGAGTAACCCTGGATTGGAATACTTTTTTTTTTTTTTTTTTTTTTTCCTTATCCACCGTCATCGAAATCATCCGTTAATTGATCCTTGACGCGTTTACTAAGAGCAAACCGGACTGGCATCGCGTTATTCAATACTCCGTATGACTTGTCTCGGGTGTTCTTAAATTTTATGAAAATCGCACGTCATGGGTCGTCCTCAATAATTTGCATTATCGTGACGACCGTCGTCGTCACGAAAAGTCACTGGATGATCGACCATTCAGCCCGGAGCATTAATCACATTCGCGTTCCCTTCCTGACGAGGACTACTGATTAACTGGCCCATGGGCCACGTCACTTATCATCCAGGTACCCCGGGGCCCCACCCAACGTCATCCGCCGCTGGTCGCTTCTCTGAGCGAAAACGAGTTCGCAAATTTTACCCAGGGCAAATGCCTTCCTAAGCAGCTCGCATCGATCATCACTGTCGCCTGTTGCACGACGGATGAGACCCGACGGACAGACCGACGTACGTACGTCCATCCATCATCCAGTCGCCATACCTGCTGGCTACGGCGTGTATGTATTTAATAATGCGCTCAGGAGCGTACCAACGATCAGCCTGATTAGCTCGATGGCTGCTGGAACCGCTTTATACTTTTTACTGTATTTCCATTGGTCATTTTGGTTATGCTATCGGAAGCTAACCCAACCTTGGAGCGACCATAACCTCGGTTAACCCGATACACGTTGGATCTGTGATGTATATGCACGGTATGACTTGTCGATGTCATATCTGATATATTGGTACTATTATTTTTCTAGGCGGTTGGCACGATCGAAACGATAGGAAATCCGGGAACGAGTGTCTGTGAAATATTGAAAAGTAAACGACGTCGCTCTCCCTGGTTACTTTATAGGGAATTGCGTAGCTGGGATTTCTAGTGGAAAATGAAAATATAGTAATCGATTGGTACTCTTCAGAGTTTCTGTGAACACGATGAACTCGGTACGGTGAGTCTTCTGTTCTGAGGCTGGATTTTGTGTTATATTCGTATGTCTGTGACGTCAGAGGTAAGACAGTGTTTTTTTTTTATAGCAGTTACCTGACTGCTTTTTTTTTTCAAAAAATTTTTGCAATCTTCAGCCAACTCACAGGTAAAGATTTGATCGATTGCAAAACAACGGTCGGTGACGTATTCACAGTGCATAGCTATTCGGTGGTGGTACAATCGTTCGTTCAAGTGGATCGGCTGTGATTGCCGATGATAGATAGACGAATATACTTACAAGATAGATAGTCAAAGATTGACTCGTTCCTCACGAGTAGTCATCCTCTATTTACCGATATCCTGTTATCATCATCAATTTCGAATAATCGCGCGTCTCAAAGAATCACCGAGATCCGATAAGGGCTCGACGCTTAAATCTGCTCTTGGTCGGCCAGGGCCAGGATGAGGTTGTTCCTTGGCTCTTGGTTCGCGCCAGTCAGCCGGCCGACCAGTCAGTCAGTCATCCAGTCAGCCAACCTGACACGAGGGATTCGACCGTTTGATGGAGCGAGTATTGACTTAGGATAACAGTCGCCTCATCAGTCAATCAGTCAGGTAGACCTAGCGTGGTGTAGCTTAGGTGGTTAGGTAGAGGCTAGAAGGTATTCGGATCATCCTACCAGAACCCACCTTCGGCAATCTTCGGCAAAGTTCGTCTGTCCGTCCTCACGTGAGCCGAATTCCTATTATTCAGTGTTGAAGTGTCCAGGACGCCATAAAGAGACTTGGACGTCTCGAAACATCAATTGGAAGCCTGAACTCATCCGGGATACAACCGGACGAGCCCAAAGAGCAGCAACCAGGAGCAAACGCGAGCGAGCGAGTGACTGAGTGAGTTTTCTCCTAAAAAGTAGACACCGGTGTCAGCCGGTCCATTAGCTCTTGTTTGCGCATCGTGATTAAAGGTCGGCAGGTGTCGTTTTGCGGCTCGTCTGATCCCACGATCCTGAAAAAACAATAGACGGCAAAAGGAACGAAAAATTTTTCTTTGTATACAGTAACCG
>NW_014333664.1:1695248-1699930 GCF_000341935.2 Cephus cinctus | reverse complement strand
GGGGGGGGGGGGAGGATCACTGAACCTGTCCAATTTTTCTTACGTATCAATTCCTCCTGGACCTTCTGGATGACGATTAGCCATCGATCTCAATTTTGTCACTCGGGATTCATAAAATTGTAGAATTAGGCATAATTCTTATTGCTAGCGAGTGGTCCAGATGATCTGACCAGTTTGAAGCTGGGTTGTATAATCCCTCCAAGATGAACTCAGTAAAATGGATTCAGCTGTCAGTCAGTCACTGGCAGACTAGGAGAGAATCACAATGCGAACCCTCCCCCCTCCCCCTTCCTCACCGTTCGTCCGTTCATGTGCCTGTCTGTCTGTCAAGTCCATCCGTTCTCTGGTTTACCCGTCCATCTTTCCATCCTTCTGTCCGTTGGTCCATCTCCTTGTCTGGCTCCTGTCACTCTTGCTCCTCGCAGCCTCCCACAGGTTCCTTCGTACTCCGTTCTCTGGACAGACTCGCGTCAGAAATTCATCTCGTCTCAAGTCCACTCCACCTCTATACCCGCCACGTGTTTCGCCCTGCCGACATGTTATTATGCACCTTTTTATTGCCGGAATAACTCCAACCCCCCTCGTGTCCTCAACATCAGCCATTACGAATCTCTGTCAATTCGCATTCCCTGTAAGAACAGCCAGGTACACGTATGCATATGTGGACTATATATACTTTGCTCTTATATTCGCAGCAACACACGGTCGCGACTTCATTTGTTTAGTTCAGTTCATTTAGCCATTATCTGTTGCTCTCGTTAGGTAAGGCTGGTACACCTGGCCTATCGTCAACTTTTTCTATCCACCGGTGTCACCAACCGGGACACCCTATATAACGTGCCGCTGAAAGGGAGTGAGATAAAAGGATTTAAAAGAACGATCGAGCGAGACAGGAGGCAGGAGAGGAAAGAGAGCGCCGAGCTGCTAGAAGTGTGCAAAGTAAAGAAGAAAGGGATAATTAAACAGGATGCAGGAGATAGGAGAGATGCGGGCCTTCAGCAGTGCTTATACGTGCATATAAAGATTTGTGGGCTGCGCATTGAGAATAAAGCTTAAGCATTGCTTCTGTCGCTTTGCTTGGTAAATGCGAAAGATAGTCAATGATAAGTGCATGCATGTAGATAGGCTGCTCGGTTGCTAGCCAGTCGTATGAACTGGATGAACTGGTACCAAGAGGATGGTACCCGGTACCGGTATCGTGCGGCGTCTACCCAGTAGCGTCACGGCGTCGTGGTGGTTGTGTGGTAGCAACATGAAAGAGTAGAAAAAAAGAGAAAGAGGAAAAAATAAAGGATGCGGAGGATCGTTACACGTTAGAAAAAGAGGTTGGAGGTACCGATAAGACTAATTATTGTTGTGCGGTGGGTAAGTAAGGTGGGCCGGAATGAGCCGGGATGAGCCGGAATAGGGAGGGAAGAAGGGCGGCCAGGCGAAGAGAGGTCGGTCGGTAGGTATCTTGGCTACCTTTCTGTATATATACACCTAACCTACCTACTAATATATCGTGTACCGGGACCAACGGCGAGTGAGCCGAAGACAGGTCGGAGCGGATATCGCAGCGCAGCATCTCTTCGAGTGTCAGGACTCAGGGAGTCCGGTACGCTACGTTCCTTGTTCCCGGTATATCTTGGCGCGGTGGGCAGTTTGCCTTGTTAGTGGCTGCCGATGGGGACCCACGACTTGGTAGCTGATCTCGTACCTTCTTCTTTATACAGGTACCAAGATTCAGCAAGGATCCCTATTTATTTGCATCCTCTTTGGGGTACCCCGTGAAAGCCTCGTCAGATGGGTGGACTCCCGGTAGTCGTCATCGGTACGATTCGGTCTAGCCCCTCTTTGTCCCAGGACGCTACCGTGTTGTTGGTTGAGAAAAAGTTGGTCGGTAGCAACCTGGAGGCGTAACACCAGGAGGAGGACGCTGATTGTCGCGAGCTATCGAGGAGTCAAAGAATATGGAGGACAGGATGGGACTACCTTGAGGAAGATACGGGCGGGGCTGTCTGCCGGTGGTCCGCCCTGGTGCTGTTGTGTTCCTCCGATCCATTCGATCCTGGTTCGTCCTGGTCCCGGTCACCACCCGTTCCACCAGCTAACCCGTTCCAGCGGCTGGTACCGTTCCACCTTCTGCGCTCAGCTCGTTCCTTCTGTGTTCCCTCGATGGGACCAGGCTCTCTCTGGAGTGGTGGACGTCGGGGCGCTGGTACGCTACGGCGTCCGGACGCTCTCGCTCCCGCCAGGAGACAATGGACAATGGGGACATAAATCTGCGTAATTAGTTGCCGATGCTCCTACGGATCAATGTGCGATCTCCTTTCTCCTCCTTCGGCTTCGCCGCGAACAAACGATCTTTGGTTGGTCAGTTGGCAAGGTAGGACGGTGCCTTGTCCCCACCCGACCTGGGTGAACGCTCAGGACGACACTCCCTTCTTGAGGAGGACGCACCAGGAGGAAGATGGCGGAATCCGGCATTTGGTATCGTACTCACCTCTTGCGTCCGGGTACCAAACCTTTCCCTACCTTTGTTACCTTCGCTTTGTATTCACTTGGCGCACCTGTCTCTTGGTCCGTTTCTCGAACTTTTACCATTTATCACTTCAGGCTGGTACCACTCTGCCGTTGCGCTATCCATTCGATCTCGTGGACCCGGTACGCGACCGAGCAAGATCAGGATGACCTAGGTCCATCGGGCAGCTTCTAGCATTGAGATAATATTTGTCTTGGTCTTCGAGAGAAAATTGAAGAATACCAAGACGTTGTTTCAGATCTTTCAGCTTCCGGCGTCGAAGTGGGTGAAAGACGTCGCGACGTTCCCGTAAATGGCACGAGTTCGATTGCCCCGGCGACGTTGCGCGTGAAATGGAAATGATTTGATTAAAACTCATAATGCTGATGACGGTAGACCTCGCCGTGGCACAATGGCGCCTCGTTGACGTCTTCTTCGCCGTTCCTTGTCCTCCTTCCTCTCATCCGTTCTGTATCTTGTTATCCTTGTCTCGATACCGCTACCCAGAGCGCATCCCTTGAGGAACGCCATCTCGACCGGGGTCTGATAAATGAACCGATAGCGACATTGTACCCATCCGCACCTTTATATCATTCCTATATACTTAGCAGCTCCATGACAGCTTCTGTCTTCCGTCGTCTTAGCGATTCCCTTCCTTCACCTTTGACCTTCTCTACCTCCCCTATCATTTACCTTTTACCCTATCCACCCGGCAGCCTCAACCTTCGCGGTTCAACGCTCTCGTAAGTAGCGCACCTCGTCCCGAGGCTTTATCGCCGTAAGATACGTCTTATCTGCGGTACGGAAGGGGCGGGGTCAGATCGTAACACGGGTCAATTGTAACAGCGCGTCCCAGTACCACAGGTTGTTACAACTGACCCGCATTGTAATTGACCTCGGTCTCTCATACCCAATCTAACCCACTCCAGCTTCAATCTCTCTCAGTCCAGATTAGATTAGAGCCAGTAGCCAAGAACGAAGCCAAGAAATGAGATTCGTGCTTTCGGAGGACCTCAGAGTCAGCTTCCCTCGCTCTCTCTCCCTCTCTCTTTATCTAGCTCCCTGAGTACCTCGCTACTACTTCCCTCTCTTTCCCTCCCTTTGCCAAGCTTCCGCGCTCTCAGCATTCGACCGTCACTCTTAGCGAGTAATTAGCGAGAGCCGCCGCAGGCCGCTAATTACCCGGGCGTTTGTGCTCCTCCGCGAGGCCCTTCAGGAAATGAAGCTGAGATCAAACTGCGAATTACGTTAATAACATTGAAATTGTGCCACGTGACAGTCCTCGTGTGCACAGTCAAGACAGCCTAGACTGTTCACGGAGTATTTATTAACCCACTGACAAGGATGCATCAGGTTCTGTGCTGTCCTCGGAAAAAGGAAACACGGTGCTGCCCTCTGAGCTACGAATCAAAAATTAGATCCCATAACTCATCCATGTTATTTCTTTGTATTTCAGGGGAGGACGGTGTGGAGGGTTCAGGACCAGGTACGGAGCTCCAGGGCGAAGAGGGCGACTGCGCTGACGAGGACGGGCCCATCAGTCCCAGCGAGAGGGGCTGCGCGCCCGTCGCTAAAGAGGAGGAGGATGGCGAGGCCACCGACGAGGAAGACGAAGAGGAGCCTTCCGCATCAACACCACCACCGAGTGCATCGACGAGGCTCAACCCAGCCGCCCTGCGGGACACTGGACCGCCTGACAGGTTAGGACTCATCACCTATCGTATAATACACGATCACTTATTCGTCATAGTCCCGCTTCTGGTCTTGATCATTCATTCCTCTTCCTCCGTCTCCTCCTCTTGGTACCCGAGTCACGTGACTCCTATGGCTAAGAAGATTCGCGACAGTTAACGTTACCTAGATACACCCGCGCAATGACGTAAGAGTCTATTCCTCAGGTCAATCTCACAGCACGAGCCAGTCAGCTGGTAGATCGAGATCATCCTCGTCAGCCCGATCCTCGACGATCAAACAGATGCCGGCCGCGGCAGCTCGCGCAGTGTACACAATCGCGCACCTACAGGGAAAGGCCTTAACGGCGCTCGTGTCTAAATCATCTACGCGGTGATCCTTTGAACTTAACCGCCGCGAGTGTGTACACGGTTTTATTGTTCAAACGTGACAAATTACGGGCTGTGTACCGGGCAGAACGATAAACGTCGGTGTTGGCGGGGCGGAG
>NW_014333664.1:1691691-1694847 GCF_000341935.2 Cephus cinctus | reverse complement strand
TCTCTCTCTCTCTCTCTCTCTCTCTCTCTCTCTCTCTCTCTCTCTTTCCGTACTCCTCATCCAGCCCCTACGCAATTACCTTCCCCCACCTGCACCACTGTTCTATCATCTACACCTTCTCCCTCCCTCCCTCCACCCCGCAAAACGTTACGTGTTTATCCCCCGTTCCTTCACGTCCGTGAACATCGTCCCTCCTCCTCCTGTTACCACAGGGCATCCCCCCGTTACCCCCATTAAACCGGGGACTCCCCCGCGAGCCCTTTCCCCGAGCCACCGAAAACTTCCCCTGCATGCGTACTGGGTATCCCCTTTCATCTAGCGGCACGCATTCGGCATTCAGTCAGGAGTCAGTTACAAGCGAACCGCCGACAGGCCTGCAACGTGCCTCTACGTCCGCTCCCTCGGCTCTACCCTCTGTTATTAACGTGCACCCTATTCCCGCGTGGTGCTGGCGGTGGGGCGTGCGCCCGCGCGCACGACACGTGCTACCCATCGTTGTCCGCGTTTTACGTCGATGCTACGTATAATGACTTGAGCAGGTATATTTGCGACACGTGTATTGGCACGGCTGATTGGGGTAATTTTGTTAAAAGTAATTTTGTTGTTCTTGTGGTTTCGTTTGGGCGAGGGTAGGGGGGGGGAGGCGGGGCCGCATGAAGGAATTCTAATGGGTTTCGATCGGAATAATTTTTCCCACGTGGGTCTTACGTATTGTTGTGACATATTTCGGGCGTCTGATTGATTGCGTACGTAAGGAGTCATTTTTTATTTTCTAATAAGAGCTTACGGTAGAGATCGTGCAGCACCTGTCGACGTGAAATTTCGTAGAACGTTACGTAAGGATTCGCGTCTGTTGGTTAAAGTACGCTCTTTAGATGAAGATGAAGTTTCTTTTTTTTTTATTCGTTTCGTAAATCGTCCTCGACGTCTTCAATTTTTCCTATCTACCGAAAGCCGTCACTCATGTATAGAGTATTGCTGGTAGACGATGTTTACGCAGTTGTTTAATAGCGTAGAGTTATGAAATATTAACGTCAAAGCTTTAGCAGGCATTTGGTCGGTTAATCGATCGCGGAAAAATTATCGTTCTTGTATCTTGATTAATGACTTTCGGTGCTCGACCGAGCTCTTGACACAGTACCGGTGTCGTTGATGTAGATGCTGATGGCACTTGGCGGGTTCGAATTATCGTTTCGAAATTCTGGCGATTTCTCACGTGAGAATTGATTGAAAAAAAAAAGGTCTATAGATAAAACGAGAGAGGAGATAACTGGTATGAGTCACGGAGATCAGTCGAAAGAATTTTGGTGTTTTTTCTCGTTTCAGGGAGCCAATGAGTCCACGTTGTCCCTCGAGAGACTCTCGGGAATCATTCGGTCCTGCTACCGGAAGTCCCCCACCTCCTGCGCGAAGAAGCGCCAGTCCCGTTAGTCCAAGCAGTATCGTGCCTCTACCCCTGGGGAGCCACCCTCTCCTGCCACCCCATTCGGCAGCCGTCATGGCGGCCTACCTTCAGCAGACGCATCAGCGACTTCTTCTGGGGCACTCACCCCTTTCGAGGGGCTCGGTGTCGCCTTTGGTCTCGTCCTCGTGTTCGCCCCCGGCTGCGACCCCCGGACTCCTGGTGTCGCCCACGAGCGCCGGGGAGATCTCACCCACGGCGACGCCCCTGCCAGGTGTTCTTGACTTCAGCACTAGGAAGGCTTCGTCAACGGAAGATGACGAGGACGAGCATATACTGAACCTGAGCAAACCCCCGACGCCTTCCTCGTCCTCGGAAACGAACAATGGACCCCTGGATCTGTCTGTACCAGGACGTAAGCGTCCTGGACCCGAGGATTCACCGCCGCCACCACCTAGAAAGTCATCGAGACTCGCCACAGCAGCAGCTGCGCATCAGGAATCAGCATCACCCTCATCGTACAGCCGACCAGTCGTCTCCCCGTGGACGTCGCCGGTGGTCGCGTCGCATTTCCCTTACTTCGCCGCGGCCGTCGCGGCGGCTACTAGTCAACAGCAGCTCTCGCCGAAGGCTTCCGGCGGGGTGGAGCACCAGCTTTGGAACGGCAAGATGAAACCACCGGTCGCCCTGGAGAAGTCTTATCAGCCCAGTGAAGCGACTAAGGCTTTGGAAAAGATGAGCGAGCTCAGTAAACTCGGTGGCGAGGATCTCTACAGGTCGGGAGGTGGTGGTCCAACTGGTGGTGGATCCACGACAGCCACGAGCTCTGGCAGCAGTCGTCACAGTGCCTGGCAGTCGCACTGGCTGAACAAGGGCGCCGATCAGGCCAAGGACGTACTAAAGTGTGTCTGGTGCAAGCAGAGCTTCCCTACCCTGGCGGCCATGACGACGCACATGAAGGAGGCCAAGCACTGCGGTGTAAATATGCCGGTGCCACCATCTCCGTCCAGTCTTCACGGGCAGCAACCACCGATTCAAAACATTCAACCACCTCAGCATCAATCCCAGACGTCGACGAGTGGGGGCGGGGCCGGCGGGACACCAAGCAGCAAGCAGAGTCCCTCTGAGCTGAACCTTCTGATCAAGGAAACTATGCCGTTGCCAAGAAAGCTTGTGCGCGGTCAGGATGTATGGCTTGGCAAGGGCGCAGAGCAGACGCGACAGATCCTAAAGTGCATGTGGTGCGGTCAGAGCTTCCGTTCCCTTGCAGAGATGACCTCGCACATGCAGCAGACCCAGCACTACACGAACATCATCTCCCAGGAGCAGATCATCTCTTGGAAGTCATCGGACGAGAGTAAAGGCGGCGGTGGAGGCGCTGGAGGAGGATCCGCCGGTAGCGGCGGCGGAACCGGTGGTGCACCTCCCGGTGGAGGCAGTAGCGGTCACGGAGGAGGTGGTCCCGGAAGCGGTGCCACTAGCAGCCACGTGAGTGCCGTTCTAACCTGCAAAGTCTGCGACCAAGCGTTCAGTTCGCTCAAGGAACTCAGCAATCACATGGTCAAGAACTCCCACTACAAGGAACACATAATGCGCTCCATAACGGAGAGTGGAGGACGCCGAAGACAAACTCGGGAGAAGCGGAAAAAGTCTTTACCGGTGCGCAAGCTCTTGGAACTCGAGCGGGCCCAGAATGAGTTTAAGAATGGTGATGCCGGGGCGATCGGTATCGGTCATGCCCTGGGCAAGCACGC